>NC_142532.1:21189878-21257378 GCF_964205215.1 Stylophora pistillata
GAACGGATAACTCTGGCCGTGCGAACGGATGCAAATTTTTTTGAACGGCTGGTGAACGGCAAGTGAACGGCAAAACGCCTTCGAACGGATAGCCGTTAGTGTACGTTTTCGCGTGAGAGGTCACAAATCATAACATTAATTTTTAGTAACATTTATTAACTTTTTATTTTAACATTTTATATAAACCGAGTGGAGCGGTTTATATAGCGTCATATAGGGAACCGCTCGACCAATCAGATTGCTGGAAACTCTTTTCTCAGCTTTGAAATTATACTAAGAGAATTTAGTGGTAGATCAAGATAACAATTAAGCTCTACCTGATAGGTTTGAATATTCTCATCACCTGTGTGCTGGATGATGTAGAGATATTGTAGGGAAAAGTTGTACCATAAATCCTCTAATAAGTCCCGGGGGGGGGGGGGGGCACTTATTTATTTTAGGTACTTTGGGGGGGTGGCGGCATATGAGAGGGGGGGCTTACTTCGCTCCAACAAAGGGCTAACGCTTGAAACGTCAGCTTTTGTAATCGTAACGGTGGCCAATTTACCATTTCAACTTTGTTGATATATCCAAATTACTGGAGGTGGGCTTAATTTAGAACTCAACAAAGAATTTAATTTTAGGATCTAACTCTCTCAATGGACCTTGTTTAGCCCTGTTATATTTTTAGCATTGCTCTGTAATTTCTGGATACTGTTTTCTATTGATGCCAACATGATAATATCAATCAGTCAATCGGTCACCATAATCAATTTTAAATGACAAACTAAAATAACAGTACTTGAATAAATTTATCTGACATGGAGTTTTATTTTGAATTTTTGTTTTTTGACGGGGAGGCATAATAAATTTCTCCCTCCAAAGAGGGGGAGTTTATTAAAAGATTTGCAGTGTGTAAATTGCTTCTGGTAGTGAAAGTATTAATTTTTGTTCTGTATAAGGGATTAACCCAGGCTTCCTTCAGTAAAGCTTGTCTAAACCAATAAAGAATTTTTTGCAATTAGCGATTGAACATTATTTTGATACAGTATTTTTTGAGTACATTAATTGTTGAATGAATGATTGATGATTAGTGATTAATCATTTATTTTTGACAACTTTGTAGTTAACAACACTTAGAGGAAGTATTTTAGAGGAAGCTATTCCATCAACTTCAAGACATGGTGCTGCACGTGCCCTCCCAGCTAAAGACATCCTTGAACATGTGATTCCAGAGTTACAGTTAACTGCCCTAAGGATGGCACAACCTGGTATAAAGGTATAGTGCTCAACTGGAAGATACATGACAGAGTCTATCAGAGTTTTTGCAGGAATTTTTCAACAGGGATCTTATAGTAAAGTTTCACTGGGAGCAAACCAGGAATTTTGTAGTATACTATAAATTACAACAGTTTTTTCATCCCAATAGGGATGAATTGCACCCTGTGGCTCTTCTTAAATACTCTCTTGGTTAAATAATGATGAAAATATGGATTATTGTGATATACCTAGACTTTCACGCAACAAAATGAGCACTGTGATAGGTGGTTCTTGTTCACTGGTCCCTGATCAAATTCAAATATATCCCGACCAGGATATAATTGTGCGGTTGTTGCCCGTGGGGCAAATATAACAGCATGTTTTTGCTATATGGGTGTTTAAGGGAAAGTCTAAATATATAACAAAGCAATTAATATATGGTCCCTCAGGAAACTAGTTAGTTTTGTTTTCTCTCGAGTCCTGATGTTTCCTGAGATGAAGTCAAGGGAAACGTCAGGATTCTTGGGAAAACAAAACTAATTCTTTCCCTGGGGACCATACATAAGGGGATATTAGTATAATTACTCCGGTGCTTATAGAAATTCTTGCGCTCTTATTGGCCGAGAATGGCGTCATATTTCATTATAATCACCTCCGGCAAGGCGATTATAGTGGGAGGACAAATTTTCAAAATGGCCGCCTCGCACTTTGTTGATGTGTCTGAAGAGGAAATTAATTTAATGAAAGAAAATGCCATTCCGAGGAATACCAAACATGCCACAAAATTCGGAATGACAATCTTCAAAGGTAAGGTATGAAAATTGTGCTAAATGTAACAAAGAAACCATTTAAATTCCCATGAAAATTTTGCGTATGTCGACATGCAGGAATAAATCAAAATAACTACATTAAATTTTTGCAACACTTTAATGTTTACTTAATAGAATGGTTTCAACAACAAACCGAATTTACCACTGACTTTGAGGCAATGGAGGTCAATGAGATAAATAAATGTTTGTTAAAATTTTACATCTCAGTCAGGAGGAAAGACAGGACTTTTTACAAGAGAAATAGTCTGTTGTCCATGCGAGCGGCTCTTGCTCAGTTGTTCACTGACACATGACAATGACAAATAAAATTTAACATTCCTTCGCTCATTTCTATAATCACAGTGAGTAATTATACTAAAACAATTATTCGCCTCAGGCTCATGAATATTGGTGAATACTCCCCTCGACTTTGTCTTGGGGAATATATATATCTTATTGGACGTTTTGTTGTGTAGTATTGCTGAGTATTTTTACGAGTTGTGCTGTATTTTGACGAGCCCGTAGGGCGAGTCAAAATAGAAATAATGAGTAAAAATACTCAGCGATACTACACAACAAAACGTCTAATAAGTTATTTATTATCCAACATGCCAAACTGTTATTTCAGTGCGGGCGAATTTCGCGGATGTTTATTTATGGGGAATGCGTGACAGAAGTATGCGAAGAGGAACGGAATTGGCGCGTTGTTGTGCTGCTGTTTCTATTTTCTTCATTAAATGAAGAAATTTTCTGGTCGTCAAGCTGTTTTTCTTCGTTCAATTCATCTAATGAACTTGGATCTATATTTGCCAGCCATTCTGACTCTTCGTCGTCTGAAATATGATTCAAATTGTCCGCCATTTGCTTTTTTTTTTTTCGTAACTACAATCCAATTCTTCGCTTGCGTGATGCGAGAAAACCTGTTTAACCGGTACTACAGTAGACGAGTACAAATACCGCGTGATATTTGTACTCGTCTATGGCGTTATTTCTACTCGTCTAGGTGTAGTTGGATAATAATCACCAATATTCACTTTGCCTTCAGCGAATAATTATTAAATATTCTGATTGGCTACAGTTCTTGTTATGGGTATCTTGATGTAAGCCTTGTTCTTTAAAATCCTCCTGTGTTACAGCTGTCATGTGATACAAATTCATGGGACAGTTATCACACCATAACCCTTGTTTACCTGTTGACATTAATTTCTTCACCCATATTTTCTGTCTAAGAGAAGCAGAGCCATTGGGTGAAAGCTAGTCCAAGAGTTTTACTTTTTCATCTTTATTATTTTTCATTTTTGTGGAGTCCAGTGGTAGTTACATGAAAAAGCTGATCTCAAATGCTGCACCAGAAAGTATTTAAAAGTTAACAAGAGTTGCTTTCAACCTTGGATACAGAGATTAATAAGAGGGTTTTTGAAATAAATAAACCCCCTTCTGGCCTGATTTTATGTAGCTGATAATGTCTTCAGATGAGACATTGTCCTCAAAATTTTGCATTTGCCCATGAAGCTTTGCTTCTCAGTGAAATGTTCATTTTTCAGACAATAATTATCTCGGGTGCACGCATTATGAGCTGAGGTACTTAAGGAAGTTATTTACTAAATAATTTCATTCCTGTAGGAAGCCAGTTTTAGTTGCTCAAATGCTGTTTTTGGAGGCTGTTGGCTCACATGAACTGGTGTCTCTATAATCAGTTATTCCAAATTTACTTGAATAAGTACAGTGGTGCTTATTTAATTTTTTAGGCTTCAAATGTAGTGGTTATTCAAGGGTTATATTATCATCCAACTTGCTCAAATGACTGGGTGGACTTGGTTGTGACATAATAAAATGATTATGGCCACTGGTTTACAAGTGGCAACAGAAATGAGTGATTGATATATTCTATCTTTTTTTTTTTCAGGTTCCAGAACAGCTCATGAAACTTGATGAACAAGGGGTGAGATTTATGTTGTAAGAAATTTAATCACCTACTGTTTGTATTTTAAGGAGTGGCTTTATTCAGCAATTGTCTGACTTAATTGCATAATATTTTGTATGTTTGTTTGTTTTTTTCAGATGACCAATCAGTTTAAAGTTGGTGTGTTATATGCAAAAGATGGCCAGAGTACAGAAGAGGAGATGTATAATAACCGTGAGTTATACTGTAAATTAAGAGAAATTCTGTGAAATTTTATTTGTGGAAAACACAAGGCTGGCTATTGTGTTTGAAGAAAGGGGGGTGAGTTTCTAAAGAGAGTATGGTGAGGTAACTTTTGTTTTTATTAACAAGCCATTTTCAATAAATTAAGATTCTAACATGGCTCTGAGGCAAGGAGGAATAAAACAAAAGAAATTTATTATTCATCTCTCAACCTTGATGTGATTTCTTTTGTTTTATTCCCCCAAGCCTTGGAGCCAAGTTTGAATTGTAGTAAATTGAAAGTGGCCTACTGAGTTGATAAAGAAAAGCTGCATGGCCACCGTAAAAAGTTTCAAAGCTCTTGTTTGAGCCTAAGCCCTTTTGCACTGATGAAGGGCTAACACTCAAAATGTCTGGCTTTGAAACCTCGTAAATTGGTGTTTGAAAGTTTGTGAAACATCCTATTGATCCTCAAAAAGCTAAGGGAAAAGAGGCAAGTTTATGTAAAGAGAAAGTAATGTGGTGTTAATGATATTTTATAGGAAGATGATAATAATAATAATGTTTATTTTAACTCAAGCTTATAATGAATGCCAAATGAAGGCTAATGGAATTCATGACTTAATAGTGTAACTCCAAAGGTACAGAAGATGTAGATGCAGAAATTGTTGTTCTTCTCTCCATGGCAACCTGAATGATCACAGTGCGCAGCACAGCAGGTGTCAATTATTATTTTATATCTTATTGGTTTATCACATTTTGGTTGTCTTCATTCCATAGAAACATCAGGTCCAGCTTTTGAAGAATTTCTTGACTTGATTGGGGAAAGGATTGCTTTAAAAGGATTTGAAGGTTATAGAGCCCAGTTGGATAACAGAAGTAAGTCTTACAATGAGTGAAGTTGTCCTTTTTTTTTTAGAACCCCTTGACCCTTAAGAGTGATAAGGATCTAAATTCTTCTTACAATATCACCCCTAAATCACACATTAAGGTCAAAAGAATAAAGGAAATGATCACCAACTAGATGAGCTCTTGATTGTTAAATAAATTCTCTTTGTCAGCACCTTACGAAATAATATAGAAATCAGTATAGAGAATAGGCATACTGATCTTAGGGTCTACAGAGTTGGTAGCTAACTGTTCATTTTTGCCTGGCAGATGACTCCACTGGGGAATCTTCAGTGTACACACAGTTCCAAGGACGCGAAATTATGTTTCATGTATCAACCCTTTTGCCTTGGACTCCAAACAACAGACAGCAGGTAATGCAGGCACATGTATTTAACAATAAGACTCCATTTTGCTGTGCATCTTTTTGGTAGTGGATCACAAGTGACATCAAAAGGTCGAAAGAACAAATAAAGTGGCACACAAGGCACAAGCGTGTCACTGACACAAAGGTCGAAAGAACAAAGAAAGTGGCACAGAAGGCACAAGTGTGTCACTGACACTCTTACCACATTTTGACTCATTCTGTGATTTATTACTGAATACACCGAATGCAAATATGGCGACCAATTTGAGTTGTCATTGTTCTGGACTCACTAGCCTCTCACACATGTAATAATCCTTTCGTGAAGACAAGGCTATTGAGTCCAGAACAATGGCAATTCAAATTGGACACCATATTTGCATTCGGTGTATAGACCCATGGCAACATCGATTTGATTTGTTTGATATGATAATTATAAAAGTAAAATGTTGTTAATGGTGATGTTATCTACAGTACTTGTCTGTCCTTTACTAGGTTAAGTTTGCTTATGTTTTGTGTTAACACAACCAATATTCATGATCAACCAAACATTTTAGATTTATGTCAACCTTGGTGACATTGGACAACAATTTTTATATAATTATGATGTCTTAAATCTTTGTCTTCTTGTTTTGCAGCTTCTGAGGAAGAGACATATTGGAAACGACATTGTGACCATTGTGTTCCAAGAACCTGGTGCTCTTCCATTTACCCCAAAGAACATCAGATCTCATTTCCAACATGTTTTTATTGTGGTCAGAGTTTTCAATCCTTGCTCAGACAACACATACTACAGGTATTTTTGTTGATATTTTTCTAATTATAGGAAACCAAAGAACACAATCGATATATGGTTTGTAACTACATATGCATTCCTTTCTGTACCAAGGGTTGCTGTTAGCCGTTCAAAGGATGTTCCTCCATTTGGGCCTAATATTCCTGCTGGAGCAAAGTTTGGAAAGACAAAGGCCTTTGCAGACTTCCTTTTGACAAAAGGTAGGATTATTTTAGTCTGCAGCATCAAAAGTTATGAAATTCTTATGGCAATACCTTAAAAGGAAAAATAAAAGTGGAAACTATAATTATAATATTATAGTTTTTATATTCCAAGGATTATTTGAACAATGTTAACTCCTTTACATTCACAGATTTTTAAATAATGAATTGAGATTACATACTGAGATTACACATAGGATAACTTTGTAATTTTCTGTCTCCTCAAAAGTATAAAGAGTTTAATCAATTGTAAAAGCCCACAAGCCCTAAATAGTTGACTCAAGCATAAGACTGTGGGATGTCTATTGTATTTTGCTCAATTTTAACATGTTCTAAAAAATTGGGCAATGAAAGTATACCTTAATTTTTCTGAAAAAAAAAATTCAAGTTTTTTTAATGTATAATTTTTGCAATGGCAGTCATAAATGCAGAAAATGCTGCCCACAAGTCTGAGAAGTTCAGTGCTATGGCCAGAAGAACAAGACACGAATACCTAAAAGATCTGGCTACAAATTTTGTCACGAATACCACACTAGAAACCGGGGCCAAAGGAAAAGGTATGGTACACTGTACCTCATGTGAGAAGGAATCAGTCATGACCTATAAAGAGTAGTGGACAACAGTTAAATTTAGGGAAAATTTCCTTGATTAAATAATACTCAAAATTGATGATTGCAAAGCTGGTGCAGCTGAGGTTTAATTGTTTTAAAATCTTTGATTGATTCTGTGACCAAGGTGCAGAGTTATGAAATAAAATAATGGTGGAATCAACAGTACAATGCTTTTGTGAAAGCCCAGAGCTGGAAAGTCAGATTTCTGGGTCAAGGGCCTTCAGAACTAAGTGACTAATCAAAGGGCACAGATTTGACTGATAATTAAACTTGTACATTTTACAACTTCTAGGAGTGATTGACATGTAACCTTTCCATATTATATCCAGGGCTCGACACTAATGGTAGCCAACTAGCCGCAGACTAGTAGAAATTCAGTTTTGGTTAGTGGTTTTTTATTTCCACTAGCCAGTTTGGCTAGTAAACAAACTGAAATTGTTGTAACATCTAAGTTGTCACTAACCACTTGGCTAGTAGGTTGAAAAGTTAGTGTCGAGCCCAGATATCCATTCATTATCCAGCAAGCATATTAAAAAATATTTAAACTAATCCAGGGGTTTCATTAAGCGCTGGGCACCGGCCAAATTGACTGGTTGTAAGGACGGTTTTGCCCACCTGGTTTAACAATCTGGAGGAAGGTTTATCTTATAAAGAAGTTTAGTTCAAAAAGTTTTGCCCGCCTGTGAAAACCAGTTGCCCTCCTGCTGAAAAAATTAATGAAACCCCTGCTAATCAGGTAGACGTTATTTTATCTTGATCTAACACCAATTTCTTGCAACTATAAATAAAAAAAAAATGTGCATCAGCTATACTGTAGAAGGGAGAAGTAACAATCTGATCTCAGAATTTAAAGGGTTAACAGAGACTTGAAACACAGGCATACAAAAAAAGCAAATTAGAACACCACATCTTTTTTTACTTCGGATTTCTATTAACTTTTTGTGAAGTCATCATTTTTTTTTTTCATAGGAATCTTGAGATCAACTAAGAAGAAGGAGAAAGTTCATCCTCCCATTTCTCCTGAAAAAGTCTCCAGAGGAGCATTGGTTTGGAATGTACAGGTAGATGCATAAAATATCTTCAGAAAATAATGTTGTGTGTGTATCGACTGTGTACATGTAGCAGTATTTAATGGCGAAAATTATATGAACTCATTTTGGAAGACATGAGACGAGCATGGTTGAGTGGTCAGCAGCATGTTTGACTCGCAATGTAGAGGACCTGGGCCCATTTTTCTGCCTTGGCCATCACACGTCACCGTCATAAAATAAAGGGAATGATCATCAACTGAACAAGCACTTGATTGTTAAACACAATTTTCTCATGAGCACTTTAGGAAATGTATTGAAAACAGTATGGGGAATATGGGTACCGACTCATGGAGGGTGTAAAGAGTTAAGGATGTGCACATGTGTGTCAATTGCAGGTTGAAGATTACAGGAATGCCTCTATGATTGAGTGTAAGATGGGAATCTCTGCAGAGACTCTGGTACTCATTCACTCCTCGAGCAAAGTAAGTGATCAAGGAGAACCTTCATGTGGTATAGTTTGATTGTTAAGGAGGCACTGACTTGTTGAGAATTTTGGTCAACAAGAGAGATTTACATGTCACACTTCTATCATTTTTCACAAAGAATCACAACCTTGCTCTGCTGTTAATCAGTGCAAATGCTTCATTTATCTCATTCATCTCATCCGGTTATTCTTTATTTATTTATTTCCTTTCAGGAAGTGCTATTTAGCATTCCAGCTAAGTCAGTTATAGGGTGGACTTCCTTATCACAAAGGTATTCATTTTTGGCAACAAAGCCTCTTGTCTTTCTTTACATGTGAAGTAAATTGAAGTGTCTACATGTAAATGTACAAGTTGGAGTCTTTGTTTAAGATGTTATCTTTAATCTCTCAACCCTTAAGGGGGACTGGTATCTAATCTTAATCTCTAAAGGGGGACTGGTATCTAATTTTTCTGTACAATATCACTCCTGAATCAAAATTAAGGTCATGAAAGTAAAAGAAAATGGATCTCATGATTGTGAAACAAATTCTTCATGTCAACACCTTAGGAAATGTACAGTGTATTTGGGTGTAAAAGGTTGGTACAATCCTTCTACAGGTAGGTTTTTTCACATTTCATTATATTTTCTTCTGTCTTTTTAATATATGTACCTTTGTTTGACAGCATCAAAGTGTTTTATGGCAGTGGTTATTGCCTGGTGTTGAATATTCCAACCCCTGATTCAGATGATATCCCAGAGATTGTCAGACGACTGGAAGAGATCTCTATTGGTTGTCAGGTAAAGCAGTATGTTTGTTGCGCTCAAATGTCAGAAATGGGCTGTTAGAGCCTTCCACGATTATTGACAAACTACAGAAGTTTAAGGGAGTGTCATTTTTTACTAGCTAGGACAATTGTTTTATATGTTATTTCCCTTTGTGTTTGGAGGTGGTTCTACAGGGCAATGGGTTTAAAACGAAACCGATTACAGTTGATGGAGAGCAGATACCTTTACATATAAAATTATTTTTCACAAGACAAGTGTTGGTCAAAAAGATGTCAAAGTCATTCATTAAAATTTTAACTTGAACTTCACTGGATTAACGGTCCAGTTGTTCAACAACAAGCTGCAGAGACCTCAACTGCGTCAGTAAACCTGCCCAGTAACCCAGTAACCCAAACCGTATCTCGTTATAAAACAGACCTTTCCTTTTACCAACCCAGCGGGGCAAATTGGAGATAAAAATGCAACCTACGTGTAAGAGTTGATTTTTATTACTTTTAGACTCAAACGATGACTTTGCGGCGAAATGGCATGGGTCAGTTAGGATTCCATGTACAGTTTGAAGGCCTCATTGCAGATGTCGAACCTTCTGGATTTGCCTGGCAGGCCGGGCTAAGACAAGGATGCAGGCTTGTGGAGGTTTGTGGAAGAGGATATACAATGTATTGTACACATAATAATTTTGTGAAAGAGGTTCGTTAGTATTTTCTTGAAAGGGAGAGCATTTACAATGTGGACTTTCCCACGTTGCGAGAATATGAAATTTATTCTTTGTAATGAATAGTAAATAGTAATAGTAATCAAAGTTTAATGTCTTTACGTGGGGCATGGTTACCCATATTGCCCGAGCCAGAGGCTCATGTATGAAACGCAAGATAACAACCCCCCTCCTCCCCATCCCCCCCCAGGGGAGGACATCCATCACACAGTAATCAGTTTATTTCTTGTGCGTGGGAAATTAACGTCTCCTACCCCTAACTCTGCAGGAGACGCGACCTCCATTTATTCGTCCCTATCCGTGAAGACTAGAATATCTAAACCATTTCTTGATGTTATAGAAAGGCAGCTTAATCTTCTCAATTATTTTAAGACCTTGAGTGTTGGTCCGGCCGGGGCTCTGTACATTGAGCTAACCGGGAGGCGGTTAAGTAAAGAAACGCAAACTTACATATCTGATTGTAAAAGCTTATTAAAGTAATTTTTATAGGTTAACAAGGTGTTGATTGATGCTTAATTTAATGTACATTTACTCTTACAGCAAGGTCCTTATTTATTATTTTCATACAGTTTTTGCAATGAACTGCTATATTCTGCGTTTACGTTAGTAATACATTGGTATATTGTTAATTATTATTTATGCAGATCAACGGGATGATAGTAGCTACACTGAGTCATGATCAGATGATTGACATCTTACGTAAGCCAGGTTCAGTGACGGCTGTGATAGTGCCTCCTTTCCCGAATGGAAACCCAAGAAAGTGCGTATTACTAGTTGTCTAGGGGGAACATAACAAAACTGAAGTGTTTTGTTATGTTCCCCCTGTTTCCAGCTGTTTACAGGGTTATTTATGACTCAACCCGCGTTGATAGTAACCCAGGGGTATCTAGTGACTCCCGTCGTGTTGTTATTACCCCAGGGGTCAACCCCATGTGGGTATGCAGAGACACATGAACACCCTATCTATTTCTTACCCCAGAGCTGTGTAGTGACCTACCACATGTTGTTTTAATACCGTGCGGTTTTCTTACACCAGGGGTACATTGTGACTCACCTTAGATTCATGTTACCATAGGCAAGCATAGCAGCTCGCCATCTTTCTTTTCTTAACCAAGGGGTATGTGTGACTCAATATATATATATTTTTTTACCCCAGGGGTATCCAGCCGAACACTGGTTCTTACTGGAGCTCTTCCAGTCGTACCTCGGTCACGACCATGTCGTCATTCGGTAGTGCGTCTTCAGTAGCGGAGGAAGGTGAATCACGTGATCACTCGGCAGCCTCTTCTTCATCCATATCAGCCCCTGACACTGGCAGAAAGCAGCCGTCAAAAGGTTCGGCCTCCAAGCACGATGTGAAAGGGAAGGAGAGTCCATGGATCATGCGCTCGAATAATGCGACCTCTATGGATGGCGGGTAAGATTGAAATAGTCACGCTGTTATGATGTGTTTTGAGGTTTAATTGTCTTGGAAAATGTTTCATCATACAACCTACAATGTTACTGTGTAACTCATTGGATGGCCGACGCATTATAGGTGTCAACCGACTGGTTCTTACTTTTATCGTACACAGTCTTTCTTGCTCTACTTTCCTTTCCTTGTATCACATCTAATTGCTGTAGAGAAAGTGCTTCTTTAAATCGTGAACTGGTAAGTATCCTGAATTTCAGAGATACCACTTTCAGTTCACGGTCAAGTGTGGAGGAGGGAAAGCAAACTTTGCATGTTTCTCGGTGGTCGTCGCTCGCTTTTAATACGTCCATGATAATATCTTTTAAATCGTATTGTTTCCATGGTTCAAGGCGTTCTGTTGAAGATGTCCTCACTCAAACTTATTTTTTCCTCTCTCAGAGCTACATACTCAGGCTTCCGTCCTCCCGACCCACCGTTGTCGCCTGGTGCGAGCTCAGCCTCGTCTGTCAGCGGCAGCACGTCAACGCTTCACGAAACATCACGACAACAAGGTGCTTCATACGGGGCTTCATACACTGTGACAAGTATTACCCCTAGAGACACTAGACACCAGGCTACTTCTGAAGCACACCTTGCACCAAAATGGAGCGGGCATTTAGCACAAGATTCAGATCCACGGCCAGCCAAGCCCGTTGGTGTGACATTAAAGGCCCATACTGCTTCAGGCACATTATATGCCATCGCCAGCGGACCCTCATCTCCGCCAGCGTCTCCGCGCACTCCAGAGACCCCCATATTTGGAAGTACTTCACAGAGACATCGCAGAGTGGTCCTGAACGGTCAAGGGGATAGCAACACGCCTATTAGGTTAGAGGGAAGTGCACAAGATGCGAGACTGCCAGCGGACAGTTATGGTACTGTTCGTGTGAACATTGAATCATCAGCATCAACGCCAAATAACAAAGCGCGTGAACTAGATGTCTCCAATGGTGAGGTGATGCAAGCTGCTGCTTTGCCTTTTAAAGAAACAAGTCTTGGAGCTGTGATTACCACTGTCAATACTTACAAACAAAAACAAAGCTACGAAGACTTAAGCGAAGCCTCCATGTCTGACACCGTCGATCAGATTGAACGCGCGTTTGGTTTCAAAACACCTGACATGATCGCGAACGGAACTGGAAGCCTGGAGCGGAACAACAGCATGCGAGGGAAACACGGAGACCGGAGTCCTTCCAGTTCCATGCAGGACATTCACCTGACTCGTCGTGTACAGTCGGGGGATTCACTGAATCGATACAGGAGCAGTGATGATGAAGAATCTCCTGGAAATATTCTGAAACGACTGTCAAAAGAAGCCAGCAGGGAGCAAGACAGAATGAACCAGAGAAAGAGCGAAGGAGATCTACCTCATAATGTGATTAAAAGCAGGACAACCACTGTAGTCGAAGCGTCACCGACATCGGTTGAAGTCAAGAAAGAAGCCGCAAAGAAATCTGAATACGAAGCGCGAATAGCCGCTAGGAACCTGCTTATAGAACGCTTGGAAAATCACAGGCAATCACTCGAAAGCCACAACGTAGAGGGGATCAAAGTTTACCATGCTAAGAGCAGAAGTACGCCGGCTGATGGGGCGAGAAGGTTAAATGGCGAAAAATTACCCAAAGCGCGGCAGACCTCGCAGGATGATAGTGCGAAGAACTCTCTAGAGAGGGACGGTGGGGATGGAGCGGGGAAAGGCGATCATTATTTGAGGCGGAAGAAATCTGCTCCTGAATCGCCAAATATCAAAATAATTCGTACTCCAGATAGTTACCGAGCAACCAAACCGGTGGTACGCTCTGAACGAAAAATCCGCCTGACAAGTTCTACGAGTTCGAGTGGTCAGACGCCGGAAAAAAGTCAAACAGTACCCCGTCAGAGATCGAGCCGGCGACAGAGGCATGCTTCCAAACAGATGGCTGCTGCTAATGGTGGAAACTCAGATTCATCAGATGAAGGACGTAATAATCGATTTTCACGAAGTGGAGATGCCATCGATGCCAGTCCATCCGTAGTTGAAAAGCTTCTCTTCACACCCGATAACAACAAAAAGTCGAAGAGCCTCCCGCGCGAGTTGGAGACAGGAGCAAATGACTCGCGCGCTATGCGGAGCCATCGCTCGCATTCCCACTCGCACTCATCGCATCTCAAAGGAGCACGCATTACCAAGATTAAAATGAGCGCAAGCGAGGAACCCAATGATTCTATCGTGGATCAGACCTCGCGGCTGTTGCATGCGGCTAAAGCCGTCAAATACGACAAAGGATCGTCCCTTGTCATAGCTGAAGATGTGTTGCACTCACTGACGCGCGCTTCTGATTTGCTCCATCATCAGTCGTCGGTTGCCAGGGAGGAGAAAGAACGAGACAGGAAGGATAAGGAGAAGTCGCTTAGCAGAATAAAGGCACCTGGTAAGTGTCAGGTCGTGGGGGAGGGGACGCAGGAACTGTTGGGGTTGGAGGTGGTGGAGGGGGTGGAAAAATAGGGAAAGGTGTGGAAAGGGGGGATAATCAGGAATAAGAGGGGATAATGTATGGTATAGTTCGAATTTCATTAATTTTTTTTCCTTCTTTTTTAGTGATGTGCTTCTATAGTGAATTTCAGCTTGAATTTTTTTGCGTGCTTTTGGTGCGTACTCTTTACATTTGGGTGTTCAAAGCTTGGTAGAAATTACTCTGGAGGATTTGATAAGAGCGAAATATAATTAACTTTTATAATTATTATTAAGGCAGCCGCTTTCCTTGTGATACATCTCATGTCATTGTTCCTTTATGTCATGGTCTGAAGACTCTAAGGCGAGTTGTTTGTGTTAAGTAAGCGCCAAAAATAACCTGTGAATATTAATTTCTGTTGGAGTTGGCGTGACGGCTTAAATGACAAGTCAGATGCCGCGTGAAGCCGCATTCGGTTTCGTTAACTGTGTCATGAATGCGGGGAAATCAGATCGAACTGCGGGCAAGAGAAAATGGGATTTAAGGACTATTTTTGGAGTTTCAAAATCATGTCAGCAGCTACAATATCCAAAAAATTTGGGTAAGGAACCATAGATGTCTATTTTCGATCTCTTTTGGCTAAGTGATGCGAGCTTTAAGCGGGTAAAGTTCACTAGAGCCAGATACAGTCGCGTGAAGTAATCACAGCTCCAAGCCTCAGTGAATAGCAATCCACAAACAAAGAATTCAATTCTGTTTCTTCCTAACGTCGACAGATTGTTGAGAAAAAATGAATTGCTTTTGTTTTTCGGTAGAGACCTTTTAGTTGGCCTGTGTTTTGTCGTATTTGATTAATTAAACTAGGAACAAAGAAGCCAGCGAAATTGTTTACATGACATTTTGACTCGAATTTGTGCTGAATTTACAAGCTTTGTGCATCGTTAATTGCATTTTTTGTTGAAAGAAACTAATCTTGTCGTGGAATTTCACTGATCCTTCGAATTAGTGTCTGAGATACTACTTGTGGCTCGTAGATATTTCCGTTCAATATCTGAATAACCAATCCATGCAGTTTTTACGCTTTCATCGCCTCACTGTACGAGATTTACAGTACGAAACCATTTCTTGAACTATGAATCGTCGGAAGATAAGTTGCCCGCGATCATTTTACTCCAAATTGGAAAGAAATTCTTGAATGAGCTAATAGCAAGGAGACGGAACCTCTAGTTTCGCTGTAATCATGATTTTGTTTTGTTCTGACGGTGGAACGTTTTCATGTTCGAGTCCGATTTTAACCAAGTGCTAATGTAAATCTGATAAAGTGTTCAGTTGGTTGTATAGCTTCGGCGCGGGGCGAAGTCGCTGACTGCTCTCATATTGACAGAGATAACCGGCATGTGCGTGCAGTTTCCTTCCTTTCCTACTGTGAAAAACGCTTCCTGCATGCTCTACTGTACTGTCACGACGCGTACGTAAATTTCCTGGTCGATTTGTTTCAGACAACATTAGGACGCGGACTTTGTGTTGCTATCGGCATTGTTTTGGCCTCTTGACTTGGCACGGTTATATTTTTTTAGAGTTTATTTTTTGTCTTAGTTATGTTACCCATTTACATTTGCTTATCAATGTTTTCTTTGCGTGATGTTTATGTTTTGCCCCACACTGAAAGGTTTACCTGTCCTGCTCGATCATTAAGTGCTCTTATTTCGCTGTTTTAATCTTGATCGTGATAATTAACGATGAAGTCAAAGTGGTTTAAGAAGACATTTATGCAGCTTAATCTATTAATTTCATTGCTTCCCCTACGATTTGTCAGTTCCCTCCGCGAGCGTTGTGTGATGTTTGGGTTGTACGAGGAAGTCAGACGCTTTCATTTACTTACTACTGACGTGTCTCGGTTGCCTTCTGTTTATCGTAAAACATAATAGCTAAATGTAGCTGACGCTGATAGAGGACATCAACCCCTGGTGACCTTCTTAGGGCTTGTCACTTTACACCGGAAGTGGTGCGTGTGTTGGTAAAGTAAAATTTACAACGGAAGCTGTTTCAGTTAAAGATGTGTTTCTCGAAGACTGTAAGAAAATAATTCGAAAGAATACCCATCAATAATTCTTGAAATAATGTTTTTTATTCATTGTTTTAATATTTCTTTTCACTTTGATAAATTTTTGTCATTAAAATTGTAGCGGTCCAATATGTATGACATTTTTGTTTCGATGCTATCATCTTTCTATAAGTTATTCTTGTCAACATAGGTGAAGAGCATAACTTTGAACCTGTTCTGTGCGTGACTTCCTGAGAAAAGCGACACTTTTCGGTTTTCTATAATCTCAGATCCAAAAATATCGCGGTACACGGGAAACTATTCCTTTCATTCTTTCAAAGAACCTCTTTCGTGACAAGTAAGTTGAAGTTTGAAAAAAACCCATAGAAAATAGGCAATTTACAACAGAGGAGACAGCAGAAGGTCTAATCATCCAAGTGGATAAATAGTAAGAAATGTGAAAATACAGACTCAACTTTGCGCTAAAAATTAAAAAAAGCACTTGTCAGTTGTTGGAAACTTAGTTCTTGTTTTGTGTGGTTATTTTTGTTGAAATGCTCCATTTTGCCTGAACATACAGGCGTGGTTCAGTCAGTTCATTCCCAACACTTCAAGTGCTTGTTAAGTTTCTTTCCCTGAGAACTGCCCTCTTACAAACATTTTTCCAAGCTATTCTCCACCAGGTTTGCTCATCGGTCAGATAATGTAACTTTGGAACTCAAACTTCAAGGGTTAAGTGTGAATATAATTTAATCATGTTAAAAAATGAGATCAATATTTTCGATTAATAACTATGAATCGTCGGATCAAGAACCAAGTTTGATAAATGTCCAATTTCTCCTAACACGTTCAGAAGTTTTTAACCTCAGTTATAATGAGTGACCGACCTCATCAATCATGTCAGGAATAAAGGCTGATAGTTTCGAAAGAAACTGTTTGGGGCTGCGTCGGTGGGAGTAACGAAATAATTTGGATATATCAACAAAGTTGATATATCCAAAGGATATATCAACAAAGTTGATATATCCTTCGTCGGAGCTCCGACGAAGGGCTAACGCTCGAAACGTCAGCTTTTGTTATCGTTACGGTGGCCAATTTACATCTCAACTTTGTTGATATATCCAAATCATGTCAGGAGATTGTTACTTAAAGCGTTAAAGAGAGGAGAGCTA
Organism: Stylophora pistillata; assembly: GCF_964205215.1. Lineage (NCBI taxonomy): Eukaryota > Metazoa > Cnidaria > Anthozoa > Scleractinia > Pocilloporidae > Stylophora > Stylophora pistillata. Next base: position 21,207,009 of record NC_142532.1, read on the forward strand.
CTCAAGAGGGTTCAGCAATTTGCATGATCCACTCGTTCTCTAGAAACGTCAGGTGCAATCGTTTAATGAACTTGCGACCGCCCACAGTTTATCTGAATGGATGCACTGTAGCGTAATAACCGAACCTACAGCCTTCATTATGACGAGCACCACGTTCTGATATGTACAACAATGGTGCCTCGTGAACGGCTGTCAGTCATTTTTAGTTCATAGTCTTCCTTCCCATGCCTGTCTCCGACTCTCTGCCTCCCAAACCTGTCCGAATCCTCTGGCGAACAAACGTACGGCCGTCGTCGGCCGATGCTGGTGAGCTGTCGTAACTAACGTTCAAACGTAACTGATTGAACCTTTGTTAATATTGTTTTTCTTGTTGATTTTCAGGCCGTGGTCGCTCACATGGACCCCACAAGTTTTACATCCCTGTTGTGCCCAGGAGACACAGCTTTGATGAAAGAATATTCGCCGCACCGGTTAGTGAAACGTTTCATTTCCGTTTGTGAAAATCCCAGTTTTGGAATGTTTACATAACGTTTAAACTGATTGAGTTGATGAAGGAAGAACGGCACTAAATATTCCATATTAAACTGCTTTACGAGCATTGTCATTTACGATTGTGGAGCAAAAGATTTGTGAAAGATCTAATCGTAAATTTCCCTCCTCATCAACAGTGACCGTTACACTATTTTTGTCCAGTTTTAAGCAACTGAAACAAATTGATGTTGTTATTTGTGTGCATTGCTTCACCGTTTGATAAGGTTACTGAACGTTGTGTATAGCGATGGTTAGAATATCTCCTTTTGTCGAATGGCGGGCTTTAACTTCAGCTATATTCCAATTTGCTCAAATCAGGTTTGCAGGAGACAGATAAGAAAAAGAATACTGATTAATTTGAGTGGAACAAATTTTAGCTCAAGTTGGCTTAGAAGCATTCAGGTTAAATTGGAGAAAATTGAACGCACTGTTGCGACCAAAACAGCAAATTGTATCATTAAATGCTTTGGCTTGGTGTGTTTCTTATCCTTGCCATCCTCATTCTATCGCTTCAGGCGTGTATGAGTCATGTACCTAAATATACAGCTAGTTAAATATACAATTTTCCTTCTCAACAACAGTTGGTTCCTGAATACATCTGCCAATGTTCTTACTTGATTGTTAACTGTCACCTAGAATCTTCTGCTTAATAAAGCTATATTTCATTTTGATTTTGAAGAAACTATCGAAGAACGTTAGATTTACAAGTTTGAATGTTGTCTTATCTTGAGATCAAGAGATTGTTAATGGGGTAGAAAGACAATAGTTAAATACTTCAAAATAATGCCCAGTGAAAGCTATAAGGAATTTTGACTCCGCCATATTTAAACACCGAAAGAACATTAGTTTTAACCTTCACGTATAGCAGAAAAACTTTGTTCACAATGCGTCACGTTAGAGAAACTTGCAGTTCTACTCAATTTTTTTTTTAATTTTAAGTTTATCTTCTTAAGTTTTGTCTACAAGCTAAAAGCTTTGAAAGCCTCATCAAATTCACTAATTAGAAAACAAGAATGTAAACTTTTGAATTATTTTAATTAGATCATTTTTATCATTCTTCGGTAGTGCAGCGGCAAGCATTTCGCTACGTAAACTGTATTTGATTGTGGACGGCCACACATACTTAACTCACTTGCTAACGCTTGAATTTTTATTCGACTAACCAGTTATGTTTTCGTCACGGTCAAATGCTTAGTTTGTGATGTCGTTGCTTGCTCACAGTAAAACGAATTGAAAGAGTTATTGCAATTCGGCATGTACTAAAATTAGGAACACCAGAACACCGGAACACCGGAACACCATGGAACACTGGAACACCCCGGAACACCCCGGAACACCACGTAACACCGGAACATCCCCGGAACACCGAATTTGACGATGTAAAAAAATAAAATGTAGATGTAATTTGTTTACCCACGTAACACGAAAGAGCTTAGAAGCTAGAAGCAGGCGCTAAATATATAGTTTCTTAATGTTTCTTATCTTATTTCTTTGTGGTATAAATAAATGTTGTTGTTGTTCCGGTGTTCCTGGTTTTAGCACATACCTTGCAATTCAAATCACGACAACTTTGATGACTTGTTTGTTTGGTCTTCTTACAGAGCGCCAAAGGCAATTCTGGTGAAAGGTGAGTCTTGTGTGGACTTGTTTGTTCTTCTAAAGTATTCCTTTAAGTTACCTTGGCTATTTCCATTAAACTCAAGTAAGGCAATGACCCTTGTACGTGTAAGGGTCATTAATTTAAGTAATTGCAGGAAAGAAGCCTGAAGAACCAAAAAAATAAAAGAAAGTCAGGCTTCGGCGGGATTCGAATCAGTGCTTCCCAAATACTAGTTTGGTGCTATTTCCAACTGAGCTACGAAGCCTCACTCATTTTCGCAGGGTCTTCTTTCCTTTGAGGAATCTGATTGAAGTAAGCTGTTTTCATCCTTAAGTCATTGAGGCGTGGCCCAGCTAACTGTAAATGTTTAGTTCTGTCAGAAACTTTTTTTCTGAGTGAAATCTTTGCTTAGCTTGGTACTGCTTATAACTCTACATTACCAGGTTCTTTTCCGCTGAGTTTGATCGAGAATTTTTTACAATAGTTTTCTCCTCCAACATTTTCAATATAGTACTTCTTCTGTATTGTCCTTTGCGGACCTCGGCTCTCAAAATGTCAACCGCCAGGGCTCGACACTAATGGTAGCCAACTAGCCACAAACTAGTAGAAATTTAGTTTAGGCTAGTGGTTTTCGATTTCCACTAACCAGTTTGCTTAGTAAATAAACTGAAATTGTCGTAAAATTTAAGATGTCACTAGCCACTTGGCTAGTAAGTTGAAGAGTTAGTGTCGAGCCCTGAGTCTGTAGTGAAGGAATTTCTGTTTAATTGCTTTTGACTTTTTAAAAACTTATTTGTACACGATCCTCGCAGTAAAGAGCACAATTTAAGGTGGCTGAACACAGTTTTTGCGCGCGCTTTTGCTGATGCAATTCAGCGTGCGCACCAGGGATTGCAAAAAACAAACATGCCGTCAATAGAGCGGTCATTTTATTTACCCAACACGTACCCGCACTATCTGTGCTATTTTTCTCTATAGTTGGCGCAGTGTATTGAGGGCTTTTATCTTTTATTACAAAGATATGTTAGAAAAGTTAACGGTGCAAAGAACCCAGCAATTCTCAGCTTTTTCGTCGTTACCGAAAGAACCCAGTTAAATGCAGTGCATGCGTAGTAAGTAAAAAAATTGCGATCGAATGGAAAATTGCTTTCTCGGAAATATGCCTATTTCCTGAGAACCACTCCTTAGAATTTCACGAAATTTGGCACGAAAATACCTTAGGAAATAAGTAACTAGAGTATTGAGAAAAATTGATTTTAAACAAAGGAAATTCTAGAAAATCGAGTGAACCTTCAACAAGGGAGAATTAAAGATCTCTCTGTTAAATTATTAGCAAAATGGTGTTAACTTGTGAGTATCGTTAGGTAAGGTAAACTTTATTTGGTAAGTAGGTTGAGATTGTTTGGCAGCCGAAGGGCTGATGTGGACCTACTATACACAATCAAAATTTGACAAACACAAAAGATATTAACAAAAGAATAAAAGCTATGCACAGGGAGAACACAATATATTTACATGCAAAAAAACTGAGATTTACAAGAGCCTATATGAAATATTAATATAATGCCAGAAATTAAAATGCTTAAAAGTATGTAAAATCATCTTTTTTTGCGGTGATCAAGTCGCTTCCTTGCTAAAAGAATACCCCGCAATGTCCCTGGTGTGTTTCTTTAATATCTGCTTATAGGAATTACAATTTTCAGGCACTTTAACTAGTCTATTTAAAAAATTCCAGATTACAGGGCCTCTCTACTGTAAAGTGTTTCTTCCAGTATGAGATTTAAACCTAATAATATTAGATTGATTAGGAAAGCGAGTTGACCTAGAAGTTGTCTTTTTAGAGAAAAGTTCTTGAACAGATTGACACGAAGTTTCAAAATACACTTTGTGCATTGACGTAAGAACAGACTTTTTGTAAAAGTAAGAGAAGGGTAGCCAATTTGATTTACTGAGACAGATATCATCATCCAGCGACGGTTGTCTATAATGCGGGAAGCTCTTGCGTGGATAGAGTTCAGAGAATTCATTGCAGAGGGTGAGCAATTTCCCCATCCAGAGATACTATATGTTACGCTGGGAATAATAGATTTGAAATAAATTTCCTCGAGTGACTGATTAGGAAGAATGTTCATTCTCTTTAATGCTCCAACTTTTTGTGTGAAATGCTTCTTCACTGAATCAATGTGCACAGACCATGCCGGAAAGTCTATTGTCGATTTTAACTCCTGGGCAAGTGGTAGAGTCAACCAGGTTAATTAAGCCTGTCCCAAAGTAAAGGGAAGGAAGAGGACCAACAAGCTCGATGCATGCAAATTATAAAGAAAATCTAATGACTAGATTTTCTACAAAGAAACAAGACCGATTTTAATTGCCTGTTTATATCTATTCATGTCGCCATAGCAACGGCACATACGTCAGCCCAACTATCAAAAAAACAAAGTTTGTGTTGTTAACTTGTTTGCTGCCAGTTTTGGCGATTGAGAGATCAAGAGTTTTAGAGAAAATGGTGAGAGAAACAAAGGTATCAAAAACTGTGTTCAGCCACCTTAAGCAATAGTGAAAATCAGACCTGAAAAAATTCAGGCCTGTACGGGATTCGATCCACTGACCTCTGCGATACTAGTGCAGCGCTGTACCGATGGAGCTAACAAAGCAACTGGGAGCAGGTAATGCAATTAGTCCGACTTAAACCCGTAAGATGATAAATCAAACACAACGAATATATGAAATTTATATATCTGAACTGCGGTTATAGAAAATATTGCTTAAATAGTGCTGTTTACTGCGGGGTTGGTGAACAAATACGTTTCTATAACCGCAGTTCGGATATATGAATTTCATATATTCGTTGCGTTTGATTTATCACCTTACGGGTTTATTTCGGATTAATTTGATGACCTGCTCCCAGTTGGCTTGTTAGCTCAATTGGTAGAGCGCTGCATTAGTATCGCAGAAGTCAGTGGTTTGAATCCCCTACAGGCCTGATTTTCACTATTGCTTGAATAGTGCTCTTTACTGCGAGGATCGTGCACAATTACGTTTCTATAACCGCAGTTCAGATATATGAATTTCATATATTCATTGTGTTTTGACTTTTTGTTATCAATTTCAGTTTGCTCACTAGAGAGAGTATCGGAAAGGAAGCAGAACTTGAGATGAAACTTGCAATTGTGTCAAACGCCTTGATGAAGGTACAGTATTTTCCGTTGCAAAGACTTATATTTAGTTTTGCTTTAGCCCCCCCCCCCCCCCCCCTCCCTCCACCCCACCAATTTTTGGGAGGACGGCAAGTTATTTTGTTTCAGTGTGAGGTACGTATGAAGAGTAGAAGAGAACTAAAGAGAGAGAAAACTAAAACGAAAAGATTAAAAAAGCTACAACCCTATACAAAACCTGTTGGAAACTTTTCGACAGAAATCACCTCATGGAGAATGTTGAAAATAACATTTCTGAACCTCTAGATTTCTACATTTTCTGGGAGCATGGCGGTAGATCTACCCCACAACCTCGCGCCTCTGGCGCTCGTTTTTAACCCCCCTCATGTGAAAATAAGTTCCGCCGTCCCCGTGAAAAGGAATACAGAGACAAACTAAAACAGCTGCCAGTTACGTTTTCGTTCGTGTGATTCTTATTGATCTGTTTTCGTTTCATTTTGAACAGGAAGGAGAAGAGAGACATCGAGTGGATGTTGAATTAAGAAGACTTCAGAAAGAAAACAAAAGACTTCAAGAAGATCTTCGGACGGCCTCGCACCAACTTCGGAAATTTTCCGAGTGGTTTTTTACGTCAGTTGAACCAAGTAACACGTGATACAGACACCATGAATTGTTCGTTGGATAAGTTTCTATTTTTAAATGTTCCTTCATCGTTCGTAGAGTTCATCCTTTTAGAGTATTAGTAAACAATTAACGTTGAGAAAGAGGAAGGTGCTATTATATAAATATCTTAGATTTAACTGGTAAAATAGCCTGTAAGATGTTGTATTTTCATAGCGTTTGATATATAAAAGCAAGTAATATAGGTAAAAAATTTCCAAAATTTTTCATTGGTTGGTTTTCGACGTAGTTGTCCAATTTTAAACGACCGCTGTCTGCGTCATCTAAGGGACCATTCATTTTTTTATTGACTGGGGAGGGGAGGGATGAGTCGGAGAACTTTGGTTGTGTCATAAAATTTACCTGACCCCCCCTCCTAAGGCTCTAATGATCCTCGTTCATCTTTTATAGTCCCCCCTTTTATAATCTGTTAGTGACCACTGATCCCCGTCTGTTCTCCCTGAAAACCATTTGACCCTCCCTCCCAAAAAAAAAGATAAAAAGAAAAAAATCCTCCGACCCCTCCCTTCCAGGCGATAAAGAATGACTGGTTCTCAATTACAATGCTTTCTTCGTTCTTTATTTCTGATATTTATCCTCAACCTTGGTTTTTTTTGGTTGATATAATCCTTTGCGTGTTTATACTTCATGTACTTTTCTTCCTATGGTTGAATTAAATAATTTTTGCTCTTGCTGGTATTTAAAATTCATTCTAATTATACTGGATGGCTTTTTCTGGTTAATGGAACAGGAGGGTACAGTATTCCTAGAAGGACTGTTGTCGGTGAGAGTGATTGACGTTTGGACGTCTTGAACGCAAGAGTTGTGTGCAAGTCTGGTTTGTGAAATGTGATTGGTCAGTTTTTTATTGTTAAACCCAGGTATCTCACGACGATTGTGATTGGTTCGTTTCAATAGGTCGTAAAGGTTGGTCTGTTTTCTCGTTAATCATGGTGACGTTGGGAATAAATTCTTTGTCCGGGAAAGAATTCCTTTTGGATTTGTTTGGGGAATTGAATATGTTATTAAAGTAAATTAAATTGATTATTCAGGTCGCGCTTATTTTTAAATTTTTGTCGGGAAGTGATTCGCAAATGATCAGATTTAAAGGTATTGAAATATTTAACCACAAACAGATTTGTTCTGTGAACAAGCCATTCATTGGTCAATACTACTCTTATCGACAGCTGATTACGTCACTGTCTAGACATTTTCATGGTTTTTCTTTGGCCTTGGGAATCTGATCGATTTTCACAAAATAACCTACATACTTGTTACGATAACCTATACAGCATTATAATATATATACATTTGGTCTTTATTTTTAACATTTATATATTGTTTGTTAAATATAACAACTATCCTATTTATAACGTTGGATTTCAAGTATTTTATAGTTCCATTTCCCTTGCGATTTTCGGCATATTTTATAACAGAAGATATGACTCGTCACATTTTAAAATTCGGGGTTTTAAAACTGTTTTTATTGTGTCATTTGTGCTGAAAGCTCACCCAATTGTATTGAAGGTATTTGCAGCTTTCATTCCTCCAAATCCTAATCCTTATTAACGTGTAAGGCATCACAGCAATTTTCGATCGAGTGTCGCAAATAATCCAATTGCTTTGGTTTTGCTTTTCTTCGCGCTAGTCTGTCAACCAATCACATGTAGAACTAAAGCAATCATGACTTGGCTATCCGCGATTTCGCGCGCTTTAGGCAGTTTGGTTGTTGTTACTTTCTCGTTAGCTTTTTAAAGGTATTTTCCTCTCTGAATGGCCTTCGTAGTTACTCTAGTTTTTGTTTCGTGACGTTCAATCTAAGTGTTCTGTCTAGTTAACGGATAATGGGGTAGGCCAACATAACTAAATCTCCAATTCATTTACAGTTAAAAGTTCACTGCTGCAAAGGAGATTTTTTACTTTGGTCCAGCGCTTATGTTTCACAGGGAAAACTGTTGTTATGTTAGCTTCACGTCATATCTAAGGTGCTTAATGACTTCGTGTTAATTTTTCTCTTAAGGTAGTTTTTATCAAGTCATCTTTATCTCTTGCCTTCATTTGCTGGAAAACCGAGTGGGAGAATCAGTTTCAGACCAACATTTTGTTCATAATTTCTGAAAGATATCTGATCCTGATGATGGATTGAATTCAGGAAGTACTAGGCTTTAATGATCATGCATTTCGGGTGGGTGAAAAAGGAGCTTAGCAATTTCTAAGAAAGATAGCGAAGATTCGCAAACTCAACGGAGGGTCGCATTTTGTAAAGTTTCTAAGTAAATGACCATCTTGTACACAGTTTCCGGAAAGAAAATAAAGAGAATTTGTAGAAACTTTCGTCAGATGTTCTTTATTCTCAATCTTCATTTAGTAAAGGATACCAGTGTTCGTCCGTTATCTTCTACCCCCATTCCCCCCCTTTCCCCACACCGCCTTTCCAGATCACTTTCTGCAAGCCCTTTCTATTAAACACAGTGGATCTTCTAAGTCCACAAAAAAGCCCTGACTTTCATAATTGCACAAAATATACAGGTAAACAAACTCTTCCTAACGAGCTAAAAATTTTGTCCCAGAATTCCGCCTCTTCACGAAGATACAAACACATGAATATTGAAACAAAAATTCGTTACTAAGCTTTTGTTAAGACGTTGGAACAGCGAGCGAAATCCGGTGTTCAAACTCATTAACAAAATGCTATTGTTTCAATATTTAGAGGGGGTTTTCTCGGCCCACAAAAGAGCTGTAACTTTGTTGAGATACAAATTGTTGCAAAATCCTTTTCACGGAGATATAAACGTGTGAATATTGAAACAATAGAGATTTGTTGATGAGCTTTTGGTGAGTTGTTAGAACCAATGGCTAAAAGAAGTTTTCAAACTCATTAAAAAATTTCTCTTGTTTCAATATTCAGAAGAGATTTGAAGTTGTCCAGGAATTCTCCTTTTTCGCAGAGAGATAAAAGCATGAGCAAAATTCTACCGTTTTAATATTAAGAGAGAATATTCTCGGCCCACAAAAGAGCTGTAGCTTTGACACTTGCACACAATACTCAGCTAATCACGCTCTTTCTAACGAGGTATAAATTGTCCAGGAGTTCCTCTTTCTCGAAGAGATATAAACTGAATATCGAAAGATTAGAAATTCTTTAATGAGCTTTTGGTTAATCTGGAAGAACCACTGGCAAAAACTAGCTTTCAATGTCATAAACAAAATTCTATTGTTTTAATATTCAGAGAGGATTTTGTCGACCCACAAAAGAGCTTTGATTAGCTTTGAACGGCTTGCACACAATACACAGCTAATCACGCTCTTTCTAACGGGCTATGAATTGGCAAGGAGTTCCCCTTTTTCGCAGAGATACAAAAGCATGAGCAGAATTGTATTACTTAATATTCTATAATTTGTCCTGGAAGTTTTCTTTTTTGAGTTTAAAGCTCGTTTTAGCCAGTCGCTTTCGATATTAACCAAAACCTCATTAACGAATTTTATTGTTTTCATAATCAGAGAGGATTTTCTCGGCCCACAATGGAGCTGTAGCTTTGACACTTGCACACAATACACAGCTAATCACGCTCTTTCCAACGAGCTATAAATTGTCCAGGAATTCCTTTATATGCGTCTATATATCTACGAATCCTCTCTGAATAGCAAAACAATAGCCTTTTGCTGTGGGTTCTACCAGATAAACAAAAAGCTCATTAATGCATTTCTATTGTTTTCATATTCAGAGAGGATTTCCTCGGCTCTCAACAAAGCTGTAGCTTTGACACTTGCACACGATACACAGCTAATCACGTTCTTTTCACCAAGCTACAATTTGTCCGGGAATTCCACTCTTTCGAGGTTAAAGCTTGTTTTTGCTAGTGGCTCTTGCAGATTAACCAAAAGCTCATAAACAAATTTCTATTGTTTAAATATTCAGTATCTTCTCGACCCACAATAGAGCTGTAGCTTTGACACTTGCACACAACACACAGCTCAACATACTCCTTCTAACGAGCTTTAAATTGTCCGGGAATTCTCCTTTTTCGCAGAGATATGAACGCATGAGCAAAATTCCATTGTTTTAATGTTTAGAGAGGATTTTCACAGTCCAGAAAAGAGCTGTAAGCTTGAAACTTGCACACAATACACAGCCAATCACGTTCTTTTCAATTTATAGCTCGCTAGAAAGACCATGATTAGCTGTGTATTGTGTGCAAGTGTCAAGGCTAGAATTATTTTGTGGGCCGAGAAAATTCTATCTGAATATTAAAATCATACATTTTTTTATTTCTACCTTTATCTCTCTGCAAAAAAGGAGAATTTCTGGACAACGAATAGGTCGTAAGAAAGAGTGTGATTAGTTATGTATTATGTCGAGGCTTCAGCTCTTTTGTGGGCCGAGAAAATCTTCTCTGAATATTAAAGCAATAAAAATTCGTAAATGGGCTTTCGGTTAATCTGGAAGAGCCACTAGCTAAAACGAGCTTTAAACTCGAAAAAGAGGAATTCCTGGACAATCTCTAGCTTGTTGAAAAAAACGTGATTAGCTGTGTATTGTGTGTAAGTGTCAAAGCTACAGCTCTAGTGTGGGCCGAGAAAATCCTCTGTGAATGTTGAAAAAATAGAATATTTCTCATGCCTTTATCTCTCCACGAAAAAGGCGAATTCCTGGACAGATTCTAGCTCGTTGAAAAGAGCGTGATTAGCTGTGTATTCTATGCAAGTTTCAAAGCTACAGCCCTTTTAAGGGTCAAGAAAATACTCTCTGAATATTAATATTAAAACAATAGGAGTTTGTTCATGAGCTTTTGGTTTATCTGGTAGAACCAGCAGCGAAATGCTATTGAATAGCTATTCAGGGAGGATTCGTAGAGATATAGACGCATATAAAGGAATTCCTGGACAATTTATACTTAGTTGGAAAGAGCGTGATTAGCTGTGCATTGTGTGCAAGTGTCAAAGCTACACGGCTCTACAGTGGGCCGAGAAAATCCTGTCTGAATATCATTTAAAACTAATTAAATTCGGTAATGAGGTTTTGGTTTGTCTGGTAGAACCAGCTGCAAAATACTATTGTTTTGCTATTCAGAGAGGATTCGTAGATATCTGGACTCATATAAACGAATTTATCGACAATATATAGCTTGTTAGAAAGAGCGTGATAAGCTGTGTATTGTGTGCAAGTGCCAAAGCTACAGATCTATTCTGGGCCGAGAAAGTCCTCTCTGAATATTAAAACAATAGAAATTTGGTAATAAGCTTTTTCTTTAACTGGTGGAACCAGCAGCAAAATGCTATTTCGTTGCTATTCAGAGAGAATTCGTAGATATATAGACGCATACAAAGGAATTCCTGGACAATTTATAGCTCGTTGAAGAGAGCGTGATTAGCTGTGTATTGTGTGCAAGTGTCAAAGCTACAGCTCTAGTGTGGGCCGAGAAAATCTTCTCTAAATATTAAAACAATGGAAATTCGGTAATGAGGTTTTGGTTATCCGGCAGAAACAGCTGCAAAATGCTATTGTTTTGCTATTCAGAGAGGATTCCTAGATATATAAACGCATATGAAGGAATTTCTGGACAGCAAAGAGCTTGTTGGAAAGATCGTAATTAGGTGTGTATTGTGTACAAGTGTCAAAGCTAGAGTTCTATTGTGGGCCGAGAAATTTCTCTCTTAATATTAAAACAATAGAAACTTGGTAATGAGCTTTTGGTTTATCTGGTAGAACCAGCAGCAAAATGCTATTGTTTTGCTATTCAGAGAGAATTTGTAGAGATATAGACGCATATAAACAAATTCCTGGATAATTTTTAGCTTGTTGGAAAGAGCGTGATAAGCTGTGTATTGTGTGCAAGTGTCAAAGGTACAGTTCTATCGTGCACCGAGAAAATCTTCTCTGAATATTAAAACAATAGAAACTTGGTAATGAACTTTTGGTTTATCTGGTAGAACTAGCAGGAAAATGCTATTGTTTTACTATCCAGAGAGAATTCGTAGAGATATAGACGCATACTGTAGGAATTCCTGAACAATTTATAGCTCGTTGGAAAGAGTGTGATTAGCTGTGTGTTGTGTGCATGTGTCAAAGCTACAGTTCTCTTGTGCGCCGAGAAGATCCTCTTTGAATTTTAAAACAATAGAAATTTGGTAATGAGCTTGTGGTTTTTCTGGAAGAACCACCAGCAAAATGCCATTAGCAAAAAACTATTGTTTTGCTATTCAGAGAGAATTCGTAGATATATAGACGTTTACAAAGGAATTCCTGGACAATTTAAAGCTCTTTGGAAAGAGCGTGACTAGGTGTGTATTGTGAGCAAGTTTCAAAGCTACAGCTGTATTGTGGGCCGAGAAAATCCTCTCTGAATAATAAAATAATAGAAATTTTGGTAATGAACGTTTGGTTTATCTGGTAGAACCAATAGCAAAATGCTATTGTTTAGCTATTCAAAGGGAATTCGTAGAGATATAGATGCATATGAAGAAATTCCTGGACAATTTATAGCTCGTTAGAAAGACCACAGTTCTATTGTGCGCCGAGAAAATCCTCTCTGAATATTAAAACAATAGAAACTTGGTAATGAGCTTTTGATTTATCTGGTAGAACCAGCAGCAAAATGCTATTTTTTTGCTATTCAGAGAGAATTTGTAGAGATATAGACGCATATAAACAAATTCCTGGATAATTTTTAGCTTGTTGGAAAGAGCGTGATAAGCTGTGTATTGTGTGCAAGTGTCAAAGGTACAGTTCTATCGTGCACCGAGAAAATCTTCTCTGAATATTAAAACAATAGAAACTTGGTAATGAGCTTTTGGTTTATCTGGTAGAACTAGCAGGAAAATGCTATTGTTTTACTATCCAGAGAGAATTCGCTGAGATATAGACGCATACAAAGGAATTCCTGAACAATTTATAGCTCGTTGGAAAGAGTGTGATTAGCTGTGTGTTGTGTGCATGTGTCAAAGCTACAGTTCTCTTGTGCGCCGAGAAGATCCTCTTTGAATTTTAAAACAATAGAAATTTGGTAATGAGCTTGTGGTTTTTCTGGAAGAACCACCAGCAAAATGCCATTAGCAATAAACTATTGTTTTGCTATTCAGAGAGAATTCGTAGACATATAGACGTATACGAAGGAATTCCTGGACAATTTAAAGCTCTTTGGAAAGAGCGTGACTAGGTGTGTATTGTGAGCAAGTTTCAAAGCTACAGCTGTATTGTGGGCCGAGAAAATCCTCTCTGAATAATAAAATAATAGAAATTTTGGTAATGAACGTTTGGTTTATCTGGTAGAGCCAGTAGCAAAATGCTATTGTTTAGCTATTCAAAGAGAATTCGTAGAGATATAGATGCATATGAAGAAATTCCTGGACAATTTATAGTTCGTTAGAAAGACCACAGTTCTATTGTGCGCCAAGAAAATCCTCTCTGAATATTAAAACAATAGAAACTTGGTAATGAGCTTTTGATTTATCTGGTAGAACCAGCAGCAAAATGCTATTGTTTTGCTATTCAGAGAGAATTTGTAGATATATAGACGGATATAAAGGAATTACTGGTGTATTCATAGCTCGTTGGAAAGAGCGTAATTAGGTGTGTATTGTGTGCAAGGGTCAAAGCTACAGTTCTATTCAGCGCCAAGAAAATCCTCTCTGAATATTAAAACAATACAAATTTGGTAATGAGCTTTTGGTTTATCTGGTAGAACTAGCAGCAAAATGCTTTTCAGAGAGAATTTGTAGATATATAGATGCATATAAAGGAATTCCTGAACAATTCATAGCTCGTTGGAAAGAGCGTAATTAGCTGTGGATTGTGTGCAAGTGTCAAAGCTATAGTTCTATTGTGGGCCGAGAAAATCCTCTCTGAATATTAAAACAATAGAAATTTGGGAATACGGTTTTTGTTTGTCTGGTAGAAGCAGCAGCAAAATGCTATTGTTTTGCTATGCAGAGAGAATTCGTAGAGATATAGACGCATTTAAAGGAATTCCTGGACAATTTATAGCTCGTATTCCTGAAACTTTCACCTCTCATTTTTGTAAAAACTAAAATTTTTGTAATCGTTTCTGGGATTTTCCGAGGTTAAAATATCTTTTAAACCGATGTTTCGACCAGTTTTACTGGTCTTAGCTTCCTCAGGTGAACCTGAGGAAGCTAAAATTGGTCGAAACGTCGGTTTTAAAGATATTTTATCCTCGAAAAATCCCAGAAACGATTAAAAAAAATTTAGTTTTTAATTTATAGCTCGTTGGAAAGAGGGTAATTAATTAGCTGTGTATTGTGTGCAAGTGTCAAAGCTACAGTTCTATTTTTGGCCAAGAAATTCCTCTCTGAATATTAAAACAATAGAAATTAGTTAAGGAACTTTTGGTTTATCTGGTAGAACTAGTAGCAAAATGCTACTGTTTTGCGATTCAGAGAGAATTCTAAGAGATATAGATGCATATAAAGGAATTCCTAGACAATTTATAGCTGGTTAGAAAGAGCGTAATTAACTGCGTATTGTGTGCAAGTGTGAAGACTACAACCTTTTTGTGGGCCGAAAAAATCCTCTTTGAATATTAAAACAGTAGAATTTTGCTCATGCATTTATATCTCTGCTGAAAAAGGGAATTCCTGGACATTTTATAGCTCGTGAGAAAGAGCGTGATTAGCTGTGTTTTGTTTGCAAGTGTCAAGGCTACAGCTCCTTTGTCGGCCGAGAAAATACTCACTAAATATTGAAACAATAGAAACTCGTTAATGAGCGTTTGGTTAACATGGAAGAGCCACCAAGTAAAACTAGCTTCAAACTCGTAACAGAGGAATTCCTGGACAATTTATAGCTAGTTAGATGGAGTGCGATTAGTTATGTATTGTGTGCAAGTGTCAAAGATACAGCTCCTTTAATGGGCGAGAAAATTCTCTCTGAATATCAAAATCACAGTATTTTTCTCATGCCTTTCTCTCTCTGCGAAAAAGGAGAGTTCCCGTTCAACTTACAGCTCTTCAGAAAGAGCGCGATTAGCTGTGTATTGTGTGCAAATGTGAAAGGTACCACTTTTTTTTAGGACGTGAAAATTCTCTCTGAACATTAAGAGAATTGACATTCGTTAATGAGCTTTTGGTTAATCTGGAAGAGCCACTAGCTAAAACGAGCTTTAAACACGAAAAAGGAGAATCCTGGACAAATTAAAGCTAATTAAAAAAAGCTCCTTTAATATCTTTTATCGTTTCGACATTCGGAGGTGAAAAATCTTAAAGTGCACCTAAACCCAAAGTTTTTTTTCACTTAACGAAATAAGCTTATTTTTTGGAGTATTTCTGTTCAAAAATTTTTTATTTGCTTAAATCTTCAATTTTCTATGCCCAGTCAAAATACGAAAAATCGGCCGCCATCTTGCCCCATGACCGAGTTTAAAGAGGAATGGCTCTAGCGGGTAATGTGACGTCAAATCGAGAACACGAAAGTCTTCATTTCACACATTTTCACTTGTTTGGTAAGGTTGTGTCGATATTGTCCGAAAATATGCCGACTAAGTGTGTTGTAGGAGGATGTAGCAACGTGCAAAATTTGCCAAGAGGGTATCGCGCTTCATACATTCCTCATACAACACACTTAGTCGGCATATTTCGGACAATATCGACGACAACCTTCCCAAACAAGAAAAAATGTGTGAAATGCAGACTTTCGTGTTCTCGATTTGACGTCACATTACCCGCTAGAGCCATTCCTCTTTAAACTCGGTCGTGGGGCAAGATGGCGGCCGATTTTCCGTATTTTGACTGAGCACAGAAAAAAAAAATTTCAGCAAATAAAAAATTTTTGCACACAAATACTCCAAAAAATACGCTTATTTCGTTAAGCGAATAAAAAATTTGGGGTTTAGGTGCACTTTAAGGCAAAATAAAGAAATGACTCCTATCATGGTATTCTAAACCTTTTTATTTGCATATTCCACGAAAACTACCATGTGCAATGTGAATTTATCATGACTCATTTAGTCTATGACAATTTTACCTATTTTTTTCCTAGGTGTTAAAAAACGGTTAATAAATCAAGTGGGTTGCTTTAATAATATTACGAAAGACTTCTAACTTCTTAAATGGATAAATATTAAAGCCAAAGACTAGAAGCTGCTCTTAAAACCTGTACTTAACGTCATGAGAGCCAAACTCTCACAGCTCTGGTCTATTCTAAGTTATACCATGAGATAAAAGAGATACCTTTTACACTTTCCTTTGTTAACAATTTTCATGGTTATATCCATAGCTTTGGCAGATTCGGAACTTCAGGTAACGGGGGGAGGAGGGATGGAAGCAGAAAAGAGTGGGGGTGGAGATGCAAGTCAAGGGTCTCCATCGACACAAAGTAAATTCAGGAAGAAAGACCTCGTGTTTGGGGGTTCCGCCATTCACTCCTTATCTGCCATCACTAGTATAAACTATTTTAACCACAACTAAATGACGATGATAATCTTTTTGCGAATCTAGAAAAGTTTGTGTTTCATCTAAGTTCAATGTTTCGTATAAGTTTTTTAAAAGCAGTAACAATTAGAGCTCTACTTATGAAGGTTAGTTTGCCTTTGACCTACGGCCTCATAATCGCGATCATACAATGGTAAGTCATTTGCAAAATATGAAAAAATGTAGCAAAATTATCAGGCTAAATGTGGGTAACTTTACGTAATGTAGGAAACGGCTGCAAATGTGATAATGAGACAATATTTACAATGTAGGGAACACAACAGGCTCCTGGTCTGATAAGAGAGTCCAGCATTAGCTTAAAATATTGACAGTGACGACAGATTTGGGATAAAGACGCATACATTCCTTCGTTTGGTTTAAAGGTCCGATGTAAGTCCAGGTGCAAACGCTGATTGCATTAACATCGTACCTCTGAAACAGGTTCTACATTCTTCGCGAAAGAAACTTCAAAGTTCAGAAACACCCATGGGGTAAAAACACTAAGCATCTACACAAATAGATAACTCAGTTGTGCGCTGCAGTAAAGCGGAAAAGACTTAATATCGTTAATAACAATGTTGTTCAGATTTCGTGTTTCGATGCTTATGTCCTAAGTTCGGTAGATCTGTGCATGCTCTGACCGTCAAAAGTTTCATGTCATATCTTCTTAAGAGTAGCTTTTGAGTAAGTGTTGTCAATAAATGCCTCACTAATGCTGACCGTATAGTTCCCGCACAGCTCTCATCACAAGCTTCTCATGTCACCTCCACTCACCCCCATACCTATTATATTTACGTCACTTGGACTCTGTCCGTTGCGCCGTTTCAGTTCTTCCAGTTTCTTGTTCCAAGCGACGTAAAATCGTTGAACCTCATTCATCATGGCCTCCTCGATTTCTGCGCACTGCATGGCCACTAGGTTTTCGTAAGAGGTTTCTGGCGTCACGATTCGTTCAACCTCTGAAACAAAATGGTAAAAAAAAAGCACGATAATTGGACATCACATGTACAAAATAAAATCAGAGTCGCTGCAATACCAGTCTGCCTCTATGAGTGAGCGCTGATTAAGATGCCTTCTGTTGCTTCACTTTTATCTTAGAGATATGTTTAAGTGTATTTTCCTGTGTGATTTTTTTTAGCCAGGCGTTAGAATGTATCAATGAGTCAAAGTTGCCTACCTGTCTTTGCTTCTTTAGGCTGACGTGGTCGCCAATAAAGGAACTCCCAAATGAGCCCGCAGATGGTCAGCGCACCTACAAGTCCGATGCAAGTATAGATAGCTTTCCTGAACATTGGTGACTCGGCATCAAACAGGTTGTTCGTTTTCTCCACGGCTGCGCTCTCCCCAGGTTCCTGAAAGTTTTTTGTTCGAAAAATAATAACTTCAAGTTTCAAATACACTTCTTGTCATTGAGCGTAGATAATCGTGAGTGTAAACCGAACACTAAACTGTGCATGGGCTTCATCTTTTAGCCAATGGGAGGGCAAGGAAAAGGGCCATCGTCACATGATGGTCTCATGAAAAAAAATAATTTTGCTCCTCGAATAGTGGTTCTTCCAGAGTTCAATAATCTTTTTTAGCTCGCGAGTTAGAATTCGAACTTCCCTCCTAATAGCTAAGCTATTGGGCAAAACAGCATTTATCAGTAGGAAACATTCATAGCAAGGCGACGAAAGAACTCAGTTCCCCATACCACCGGATCTTTTCTTTGTGTCTGTGCGATGACTATATTTGTATTTGTAATATTTAGACAAGCTGGCCCAGTTCAGCTCAAAGCTGGTTTTAAAAGGGGGCCTGTATAAACAATGACAAGGCAAGACCACAACACCGGGAGCTACGTTCCCTACTCTTTGCGAATAGTGTGTGGGTGCTTAAACGTCCTTTCTAAGCAGTACAGAGAAGATGCAAAATACAGGGTCTACGGATTTTCGTCTTTAACCGAGAGGACTACCAAAGTCTAACCATTTGATGATATTATAGAAAAGGCAGCACATTTTTCTCAGTTAGTTTAAGACTGTTGGGTCCGGTCTGGGACTTGAGCCCTCGACCTCCCGCACGGCAACCCGGCGCTCTAAAAACTGAGCTAATCGAGCGTGGTTTGAAGTATTGACAGCTTAAAGTACTGTATTAGTTACTTGAACTGATGCTTAGCCCGTTAAAGGTTATCCCCCTCCCAGCTTGTCGGTGTGGAAATTAACCCCTAAGTGGCGAGAGGCGCGCGAGTGACAACAACCTTCGAACCAAACCATTGACTTGAACCGGAGTCCAACACAATAACCCTCATACCAACTTCTTCGACGAACTTCTTCTGATTGTCATTGTAATATGGAAGAATCAAACATCAAATAGTTCAAATTAAGGGACGTGAATCCTTTCAAACTAAGAGACGTGAACCATTTACCTCCATAGTTTTTGCCTGCTTTTGGATGATTTGCGTTATTTTGGTTTCCATGCTGTTAAGCTTCTTCCTAATACATTTTTCAGCATTCTTCAAGGCACCAGCGATAACGAAGCCATATGCAAACTGATGATCGAGCACAGTCCCCACGCGGAGGTCCGGGTTTTTTAAAACAGGGTTTTCTGCTACCTTGGCCCAGTAGCCTGCGACATAACTGTCCAGTAGCGCTCCAGTAACTTTCGGATCCTGCTTTATAACAGCGTCTTTGAGTTCACTGACGCTGTTTAGTTCTGAAATGTCAGAATGTATGCGTAAAGCTCCATCATTAATTATTTTAACAGCAATTCAGATCTAACACTGTCGCAAGATTTATGCCCGAATGAACACAAAATATGACGTCTCCTCTTAAGCAAAGAATGACGATTACATCCAGCTGGACAAAGCAAGAGATCTGCTGAATTGAACTGTAGAATGGCGGATGCCTTTTTTTTTTTTTTTTTTTCCACGTGGTGGTTTCTTACTTTGTAAACGACCAAAGTGCAGTTATCACACAAGAAATCTTATCACCAACCTGAAACTTTAGCATTATTTCGTACACCAAGCCTTTGCTCCTCTGTGTTCTTCAAAGCGACAACCTAAAAGATATCAACCATTAGAGACTCCATGCGAAATAATTGCATAAGTGGATAGATAGGTCTGCGGATAAAACCCTTATTTGTCACCTTTTAGATGAAAGCAACTTAGTAAGACTTTTGACTTGTGTTGCAAATTATGGAGACCATCTTGGAGGTAATCCAAATGACTGGTTCATTTGAACCACGTGGTACAGAATACCCTACTCTGATTGGCTGGATACCATAATACCCCAGTCTATGTCCGTGGATGAAACCAGTCAAATTTTAACAAATTCATTTTCAAATATTCCTATTCTTAAG
Organism: Stylophora pistillata; assembly: GCF_964205215.1. Classification (NCBI taxonomy): domain Eukaryota; kingdom Metazoa; phylum Cnidaria; class Anthozoa; order Scleractinia; family Pocilloporidae; genus Stylophora; species Stylophora pistillata. The sequence goes on from NC_142532.1 coordinate 21,226,713, forward strand.
TGTAGCTACTTTACTTACGTCAGATCCGTACAGTTTGATTTCGTTGCTAAGCGATATGGCGGTGAGTGACGTTGTGACTGTGGCGGTAAAGATTGATATGATCACGAGACCGATGAGAACCCAGATGAAAGCAAACGTGCGCGCCAGCACTGATCGTGGCGCGCGGTCACCATACCTGAAAGATGAAAAAGGCGTGATTAAACTTCTAGTTTTCATTTTTCATTTGTTTGATCTTAATTGATTTGATGTTGAAACTGAATTAAGTTTTAAATTAGAGTCTTTTTTCTGCTGTTGAGTTATGGATCATAGTTGTACCCACACAGCTGTGCTATGGGTGTAGAATTATGATTTCGCTTGAAAACCCGTATCAGTTCCGAGGCCAATAAGTTTCGAGGCCAATAAGACCCGAGGCCAATAAGACGCAAAACCAAAATAAATCCTCACGTGATCATGATTGGCAGTCAACTACTCAGTTTAACTGAACCCTCCTATTCCCTCAAGAAACATCCGTCCCCCACCCCTGGCAGTCAACTACTCAGTTCAATTGAACCCTCCTATTCCCTCAAGAAACATCCGTCCCCTACCCCCGGCGATGAATAATGCACTGGTCGACAATTAAGCCCCAAAATGTTGTTTAAAGTAATGCACAACTTCCTCACCCAACAGTTGTCATGGATACAAACGCCCACCAGAAACCTTCCCATGTCCCTTTGAAGAACGAGCGCGGGAATTCTTCAGGATTCCAGTAGGTGTCCTAAGATGGAAGGGAAGCATCTTGAAGAGGAATTTGTAGGTACTTCTTAATGAAGTATAATGTAATATCGCAATTTTATGTTGCAGTTTTATGTATCTCTGTTCAATTCACGATATTCAAATAAAAATGATAACAATAAATCATATTTTTGTAAACGAAATACTTAATGACGCTGCTTTCACTCTCAAGAATAAAGCAGAATTAGAAGAATTAAAACAGAAATTTACATCAATTCTTGAATATTTTTAGATCAAACGTCATATGTTCTGGGCCAGAATTATAGGAAATGCACGGCACATAGGGCTGAGAATTGATATTGAGAAAGAAGGCCTCATGTACTGACCAGTGCCCAGACCACTATGCCAGACAGCGCGGCCATAATGAGCGTGAGGAGGAGGACGGGCCATCCTTGGAAGACAGCCTCCATGACAGCCTGGGCAGCATTAGATGAATCCTCCTTTTTCACGATGAACACGACACCGGGAGATTCAACGACTGGGTAAAATGGATGGTTTTGAAACGTCACGTCCTTCATGTCTCCATATATGGGCATGCTGATCAGTGTGCCTGTTTTTGTAAATAAGTTTTGTTCTTTCATTTTCAAGTTTATTTTGGTTTATCATTTTATCATTTCAAGGGCAGTATCTATTTCTCTTGTTTTGATATTCCCTACTAGTATCTAGAAGGGAATATCAAAACAAGAGATAATACAGTACTCGAGGAAATAATTTCTTTGAAAATTGGTAAAATGCTGCGTGAAAGCTTTAAGCCTGTTGGGAATTAACAAGAATACGACATAAATAGGTGTAATCGGTGTGAGTTATTAAGGGATGTTTTTTTTTTCTTTTATCTCTATTACCTTTGCCGTCTCCAGTGCTTATTTGAATTAAAAAACCAAAATCAGCACGGAAAAGGCTAATTAGATAAAGTTCAGAGGAAAGTAAAATAGAGAGGCAAAATAAAAATAAGTCGCAACAAAGTAAGTAACAAGATGTATGTAGATGTACCGTTCTTATCGATTTGCTTTTTAACCACCTCAGAGTCATTGGAGGGAACTTCACTATAATTGAGGTGAACACAGGACGGGACGTTGGCGTCCGAGTTTGAGTTGTCCTCACTGTCACAGCACTGTCTTACAAGGTCCTTCAAAATGTCTGGAAAGATGCCACTCACTCCATTATTTGGGTCTTTGTAAATGTAGGGTGGAATCTCCCACCAGTCTATTTTTAGTGACATAGGACATCTGTTATTTACTTGCTTTTGGCAACTTGTGGCTGCAATGACAAAATAGATCGTGCTGTTATTATTTAGAATTTGTGTTCACTCATTTCGCTGCAAAGCAATAGGAGACTGTGAATGGTAGTATTCACAATTTCTTCGTCTGAAAGAATTAGGACCAAACTTTTCAAGCCTTTGATTTTCTTCTATTGTAACCTTGGCCCAACTTAATCTCCTCGTGCATGTTTAATCAGGTCATTAGCTAAGGTTTTGTTCTGATATTTTGAGCACTTATGTATTTTCTCAGATCATTCAGAGTGAGTGGTCGCTTGGCAACCTAACGTTTGTCACTGATAAAAAATGTAAACCACTGTGGACAAGGACATTATTGCGTAGAAAGGAAAAAATTTCATTAATGTTCCTCTAATATTACTTGTACGTTTGCACTGGTTCTTCGAAAATGTGAAAACGCTTAAATTGTTTGAGAAAAAAAAAAAAGAACAAAAAACTGAAGTTATTTTGGAATAGCGATAGTCAATATTGACTGTGGTATGTTAGATTCCATTCAGAGAGGAGGAAACATAATATTCTCTCCTTTGATACGCTCTCTGCATTCCTACTGTTTGAAAAAGATCATGATCATCATATAGTTTTATTTACCGCTGTTTAGCCTTTGCAAGTTTTAAACTAGAGTGCCCACTCTTTAAGATTACAATTGCTCTACACAGTTAAATACAAAACATTTAACTCTTTGTGTCATCAAAACTTACCGATGTCTCTATTTCAACTGTCAATTTTTTTTTCCGATGCAAATTGACACATGCAGTTATCTGAAAAGTAATACTACCATACTTTTTTACTCGCGCGGGCTAATTTGGGTGTTCCAGTTATATCGGTGGTATTTCTTCAAATAGAACTTTTTCTCTTTCATTTAATACATTATTTTATAGGCAAATTTCTAGGTGGAAGTTTTTTTTTATTTTTTTTATTTTAAACAGTTTTCATACAGGTGGATTTTCAAACGACTGTCCTTAGCAAAAAGATGACGAAGTACACTCAGCTATCTAGCCAATTATCGGCCGAGAGCATAATGAAAATATTGCCAAAATATGTTTAGCAAATCGACTTTCTTCTTTTTTACTTTCGACGTTTGTACAGCTCGATATCTCTATGAAATACAATCGTATCATTTCCGTTTGTGCATAAGCGCAGGGCTTTTACAATATTCCAGTATCAAGTGTCCTACAACTTCCTGTTATATTACCAACCACACAATATTAGCAAGCATAAAAACTTCCCTACCGTTTTATATATTAACATTTGTATTGATTTGAATCACCCAAGAGAAGATAAAGAGTACCTCGACCATCTTATGACAAAAACGGCGATGTATCTTAATTAATCTCATGGTTTCTACCATTGATTAAAGGGTGACTTTAATCAAAAATGAACTTAACTTACTCCTCAAGAACCGTTATCCTCTTATCTGTTGGTGTTTCATTCGGCTTTTGTCAGTAAAGAATTTTTGAAAACGTGTTCGAAATCGTAAGGGGGTCTCGATGGGTTAAAATATGCCAAAAACATTAAGCTGTTAGGCATAAAAATTGACCAATTTTAACCGTTAGTCGTGAAAAATGTCTTGTGATCGCAAGGGAAAGACATAAACCGTTAGCTGTAAATTGGCCAAATATTTAACCGTTAGCAGTAAAAGCCATCACCCCGTGGAGACCCTCTTGGAAGAACCGAAAAGAAGTAATTTTGACTATTTTCAAGAATTGTCTAATAAATTCTACACTATTAGGTAAACCTGAAGAACCATTCCAAACTATCGAGGAATAAAAAAAAGGGACGAAATTGAATTTTTTATATCATAAAAATTCTCATTATCTCGTGTGTTTTCACTACCTTTGGGGAAGATATACGAATATTAATTATTAAAAACGAGAAAATTTTCTAGTGGATTTGTGTAAGCTCTCTGATTCGGAAGAATAACACGTTAGCATTTAAGTATGTTGTACCTAAAACGAATGCCAAATTTCACGGAGGAAGAATTTTTCCAAAAGGTTTTAAAGAAAACTTAAAGATTCGACGATGACTTTTCTAGAAGTCATCGCCAAAGCGAAAATAAACATTGGCCGCGCTTTGGGCAATAAGTTATACCCGTTCACCGAACAAAGTTGAAAATCAGTCAGAGAATTGTATTCAGTAGGATTCTTTCCAAAACCTGAATGCATTTTTATCGAGAAAGAGCTCCTGAAGGACGCTTCTTAAATCGCTGGCTAGCCCACCATCGAGAAATACAAGGTTTGTAATTAACATTCTTTCTTGCGAATAATAAAAATATATACCCAGTTTAAGCGGCGCTTAATTTGTCGTCTTTCTACACTTAACGTTCCAGCGAAAATTACACGAACTTCTGTACTGGTCTGTGGATGAAATGCTCTGCTAATACCTGAAGATGTTGAATTAAAAACATACCGGTTGTGGTGTTGTTGCTTGCGGCGACTGTCTCAACATGGCTGAGTATAATGAAGAACACAACATGCACGAATGCGGGCCAACAGAAAACCCTCATGGTTTTTACGAGAATTCTTCAAGAAACGCTCCTTTATCTGTTGCAGATAATGATATCCTATTTCTCGAAGATATCACAGCGCTTTCTGGAAAAACTTGAAATAATTACTCAGTTCGAATGAAATATTTGACAGGCTTTGCAAAAATGCAAATTTGTCAAGTTGAATCACATGTCCTGTACGTGTGTATACCTTGGAGATTAGTCTCATTTATTATTTATAGTTGACACATGAAAAACCTGTTTAATTCAGTAATACTATTTCTCGTTCAATTTTTCTGAATATTCGCATCGGTCATTTGCACAAGTTGTTAAAATCTCTTTTCAGAATTTCACAATGGAGAAGTTTGTGTTGAAAAAGTAAAACTCCTTTTCTCTACGTTTGCGCATGAGTAGAGAGGACAAAGACAGGTGTTCTTTTTCAGATGCTTAGAGACGTATGTAAACTGTTTTTGTATTGCAAAACTGGACATGTAAATGCGACGATTGTTATTGGAACAACCTGAAGCAGAAAGAAACACGCTGAGCGTATAGAAACAAAGAAAATGGAAATAGAACAAAACTAAATACATGAAACGTTACTAGTTCAAACCTAACTCAAATATTTCCCATATATTTTCATTTGTTTCAGAATCATAATTGAAATACTCGGTAAGGGAATGATTTTTCCAAGTCATTAAGAGGATCTCAAATAGTAAAATTAAAAAATGGCTGTTACTAAAAAATATAGAACAGAACGCGAGTGTTAATTTTAATTGGAAAGAAGAAACCCCTGACAGAGGAGACAGAAATCGGACAGGGAAAAGTTTCTGGTTATATTCCAAATAAATAAATAATGATTCACGACGATTACAAAATATTCTCATAGCGGGAAGAAAGGGGGGAGGGTGGTATTACGTCTATAGATGCTGAGGATGGGGTGAATGCGTTATGTGTGTCATTGAGTAAGTCGCAGCATTCCGGCTTGTCGAATCGCAGGACATGTGTTTTAACATAAACAACAAGGCGGTGATCAACCAAGAACTCAGAGGGTTGAAAAATACAACGCATTTACTTCTCCACTGGTGTTCAAAAATTAATTTCTCTTGAACAGTTTTTGTCAATACCTACGGAAGCTAACTTTTCGTGAGCCAGAGAAGTGAGATGGCACATGGTTTTGGGGGGGACAGAGGAGGGATTAGTAGTCGTTAACAGAGTATGAAGGGGGGGAGGGGGGATGAAAGAAAATTGACTGCCAATGAGATGGATCATTTGAATACTACGGAGCCTTATGGGGAATCAGGTAAATTTTATTTTGACAAAACCAAAATCTTCCACCCCACCCCCCCTCTCCAAGGCGATAGATAATTAATGATCGGTCCTTTAGGCAATAGATCCACAGCGCGCAAGCACCAATCTCTAGTAACGCTGCGATAGTCAAGGTGCTTTCAAAACAGTCTTACTCTGCTCTATTGCACCAAACCACGCATGCACTTGTCACTCGGCAGGTAACACATTGCAAAAGTAGAATTGACGACAAAAACCGTTGAGACGTGAAGACAATGCATGGTGGAACTGATGTATGTGGTAAACATTTATAATGTTGGGAGTTTTTGATAGTAAAAGAAACTAACTTTAATCAGAAGTTCCTCACCAGAGGAACGCGACATGATTAGAACTAACTTAAGAATACAACTCTAAAAGCGCAACTGTGAATTCGTCGCCAAGATCCAAAGTTACCTTAATTTCAAAACAGAATCGCATCACTGAAGCGAAAAGTGTAACTAAGATTACTCGCATTTCTTGGTTAAGAAAACTAAAAACATTTTAAACCTCTGCCACTTTATTGAAAGGTGGTTTTGATCTTTTGATGAAACCATTGAAAAATTTTGTTATTAAACGAACTATTAAACGAATTATAATATTTTGCACAATTATTTGGTACACTTCGGCTCAAATAGGAAAGAAAACTCACCAGTTTTGGAAACTCATCAAACCATGACTCAAAATAACCAAGTTGTTGTGTCGAATATTTTAGGCAAACTCTGACACTTTCAAATGGAGGTCATCTATTCTGCAAGATGGAGAAATATTAAGAAAAGAACTGTATCTAAGTTTCCCTCTGAGACAGAACTTCAGAAATTTGTGTTTATGTTCCCTTATATTCTCTCTAAAATGGAACACCAAAATTTATCTTCAGGTATACTGAAAATTATAAATTGACACCATGAACATGTACTACATGCTGCTGGTGACTCTAGTGTTGTCTGAAACACATCAGTGAAGTTTTTGTTTGTGCAATGGATTGGTTAGGTAGCCTTTAATTAACCAGGGTGGTGGAGGATAAACAGTAAGGTGAAAAACTCATCATCGAATTTTGTATCAGCGAGACGCTCAGTCAAAGTGCGTGACAAATCGGCTAATGGATGATTCTTCATTTGCCTTCCACTTTTTTTGTACTCTGCTTTTCAGCGTTTGGATTTTTGACAATTTGTTTTCATCTTCGAACACTCTCGTTCACAAGTGATGTTTACGCCTCAAGCAGAGATAGATTCCCTCATAACAGTAAGTTAGCGGATCATGGAGAAGCTGACATCATATACCTTGTACAAGCACAGAGTTGTCTAACTGAGCATTACACTTCATTTATAAAATTAGAAAGTAGAACTAGACGTGATGTTTTAGTGTTGAGTTGGGGCAAACGATGTCACGATTTGTCCACAAATCTAAGCAGTGTGGTTTACATTCATGGTAAGAATACTTCATGGAGTTCAGGGCGAAATTTGTTGTACCATATGGCTTTGCAGAGGAATAAGGGCTATCTATACTACGTTTTCCTTGATGAAGATATCGAGTTTATCTTCACATCGAATATGACCCATGATATGGGTTACAAGGAGGGAACTAAACATCCACTTGAGGCCTTTGAAAACTTTCTTCTGGAATACGAACCCGCAGTAGGTCTGTGCAATTATTGCAGTCGTTGCGGGAAACTAGCGGAAAACGGCTCCTACTATGTTCCCGCACTTTGTTGCTCGGCGCGCCCTGCAACTGGAAATCTCCCGCCGATTTTACCGGTTACAATATCTTTTGACGCCGCTGTGAATGCATTTCATACCAAGGCAGTTAAACATCTTCTGCCTTATAGACTGGACTACGAGGAGATTAGCTGGTGGGAGAGCCAAAAATACGTTATTTTAAGGTCAGATATTTTATTTCGTGGTCAAGTTATTCGCTACACGCCGGTGACTGCCATCAACAACGAGCACAGAGATTATCCTCAACGACCAATCGACAACTGGGGGAATATACTGCTCGATATAAGGAAACTCATGCCGGAAAAGTACAAGAATCAAAGCGTTTTTAGTAAGAATCTGGAAGTTGACATGATTCCAGAAATCTCTGGCAATTTCCTTTCCACACCGTTATGGAATATTTCAATTCCTGGTCCTAAAGTACCGATTCAACCTTACAGTCATTTCCATAAATAGCATGAACAAAAGGCAAAAATTTAAAACATTATAGGAAATTTTTGATAATTATCACCCACTCCTGTCGTCTTAGAACCTTCAGATATTCTTACATGTAATAAGGCTGATTTGTAGGATCTGTTCTTTCCTTGCTCGCTTCATTTGCATTTAATGTTTTGGCGGTAATAGCCCGTTGAAATGGAAACCTGAAAAAAGTGAACAACCTCAGTAAAATGGGCGCTTGAATAGGTGATGATATAAGCTTACTTTTGGTATTTGTCTGCTCTAAAACCGATCTTAATTCATGCGGTTGAGGAGAGTTTAGGACAAAAGTAAAAATAATCTAATAATCACTATTCTGTTACCCCCAAGTGATAAAATGATGACAAATTTTTTGAGTGAGAAGGTTGAATTTTCCGGTAAAACTGAAAAAGGACAAAAGCAACATAGCTAAATAAAGACATGCCCGTGCTAAGCAGTATCACACAAATATAAATTTCAAATTCTCAGCATGAACGTTTGGGCGACTCCAATAAAAATCACCAAGACGGAGAGAAATATGTCACTACGAGTCATTTGGCTGAAGATTACAATCACTTAGTTCCCTATGAGAATTTTTTTAACTTAAAGATAAATAACAAGATTTCACATCAAGACGAGTTACTTTATTTACTAGAACTTAGATCACTCATTATTTGTTTTACATTCTTCTTCATGTACGCTATCTCAAGGGTGTCCATCAAATCATGATCATTCTATTTCTTGCACAAATCTGGGTTAGTCTTCATCGAAACTCTGGCGGTTGTCTCGTTTCAACTGTTTTTTTTCGGGAACACTTTTTTCCACTGGTTTCAACCTGGTCAACAAGACGTACTCTTTTGAGTCACTACTCTCTCCTTTAGTTGTCATGGCCTCATCTCCTGGTCGAGGGGGCCATTCAATATTCTTCTGAGCGTTGGTTACTGAAAATGTTCATGTAGAAGAAAAAAAAGCTAGATGAAATCATCAATTCCGTTGTAGAATTCTAAGCATATTTCGTAATCTAGTCATGAGTTAAGCCTTAATGCCAAATAAAATGCCACAGATAAAAATAAAGAAAGCTATAGGGTGTGATTCATACCTGTAACACATAACAGGACTGCAAGTGAGATAGAAATCCACATATTAGGACCCATGGTGAAAATCCACGTTTCTTCGAAGCTGTAGAGATGTTTCCAGACTTGCTGCCTTCGTTATTTAAAGTTGTGAGATAAAGTGCGTGGTCGGAAAAAGCAAACTTCAAAATTCCGCAACCGCTAACCAAATACTCCACCGGGAAATTGAAGCACTTCCTCAAAAATTTAGGCTCGTTACTACTTGTGAAAATGAGATCTACTTTCGCTTAAGGGTCAATCTAAAAACCTCAGTCATACATAATGGCTTCAGTGCACTATGAAAAAGTTCTTTTTAACCGTTCTTGGAGATCAGTGTTCATATTTGTTAAACAAGGTAGTTATTCCTATTACATCACCAAATCCCGCAAGAATAATAATAATAATAATAATAATGATAATAATAATAATAATAATAATAATAAACGGTTTTAAGTAAAGATAACACGCCATAAAATCTCACTGCTTGATTTGACCTTCCAATCCTTCTGTTTTTTGCGCGAATATCAAAATTATATCTCGGTAATTTACGAAGTTCCGAAACCGATATCATAAATGTAATTTATGTAATACCTGATTTTCTTTATGCGTGGTGAATAATATCTAATTACAATATGTATCTGATACATTTTAAAAATAGAAATATATTCTTTTTGAGGAACAAATCAGTGGAAACGGTGGGCACAAAACGATTAAACATGACCTGAGGTACAGGATTTTTTGTCGATGAGGGATTAACTCATCAGCTAGTAAAATGTGCAAAAAAATACGCGCGGTTCTCTATTTACCTATGAAAATAAGAATGTTTTTTTCTTTAGGATTTTCTTTCTGCAAATTTTATAACCTCGTATATATATCCTAATAACATAAATGGGTATGATTACTATAAAAAGTGCAGTTTCGACCGAACGGTCGGTTCTGTAAATGGTTAGCTGAAGAATTAAATAATAGATTGAAGCATATCCCAAGCAATTTGAAGCTGTGTGGTTGATTACCAGCTTCAACTAAATATGAATATCTATAGGTTGACAATGTCGTGCATCTATCAACGGCTTTCATTAGGCGGCTTGCTAAAAAGACTCAATTTCTAATTGACTGTATGTTTGTAATTAATGAGACGTGATGCGGAACCTTTTACAGATCTTGCTCAATTTCATTACCTAAGTGGATTTCCCTTCCATTATTTACCTGGGAAATGATAGTTGCCGAAAATATAATAATTTTGCAGTTTTTCTTTTGCATGTTTCACATGTTAGTGTTGCATGAATTGGAAGCACAAGATCAGCTCCCACCTGTGATTTTCAACGTTGCAGTGGGAACAGTTTTTAGCTAAGTTTGACGTTCATAAGGGAATCATCCCTGCAGTCGTTTAGCATTTTTCCCTTCAAACTCATGAAGATTTCTTTTCTTTGTGGCCTTTTGGCTTTCGTTAAGAAAAAAGCTTTGTGTCTTCTAAAAAGAAGTGATATAAATTATGAAAGTGTTCTAAGAAAAAATTTCGATGGTTTTCTATGAGGAAAACGGTGTTAAATCAATTAGGAAGTTTAGTTTACTATCTACCCGAAATATCTTGCCAACAGTGATTGAATTTTGATTCCAACGACGTCAAAATTGAATTAAAAATCAAGCCTAAATAGCCTCAAATTGTTGCGTCTCAAAGGTGATTCTCTCTGGTCCATGAACGTGTAGATAAATTAACCATAAACAGAAATTATAGCTAAAACTAATACGGCAATACGGTAATACGGTAATGTAGCCTTTTCTTTCTTTTCAAACGCTGACGAGAATTCTTGTTGTCAAAATCACTTCTTTTTGACGATAGGATCACTTAGATCAATACTCGATTTGAAAAATTGAAAATATATTGGTGAGATATAAAAGAATGAATAAAAGAGGCTTTCCCAACTTAAGTCCTGAAATGACGAAATTACTGCTGTTACGATCTGAGAAAACTCTATCCAAGATCATCAAAACTTATAAATCGCCAAAAAATATACTACGGAGCAAAATCACGCTAATTCATTCAATCGACAGGAAAATTCAAAAACGTTTCCTCTTCCTCATAGTTAGAGGAATGACTGTAGCTTCTTTATCACTTGGGGAATTCGAAGGATTTTGCAATTGGTTGTGTCACGATAAAATTTACCCTATCCCCATATGAGGCTCTGTAATATCGTAATCATCTTCCTCCATAGGCAGTTAACTGGCAGTAAATTTTCTTTAGTTCCCCCTTCAGATTCTGTTGGCGACGGTCGATCCCCTCCCCCCTGAAAACCATGTGACCCTCCCAAAATCCTTCGACTCCACTCAGGCGACAAATAATGACCGGTCCCTAAGGTTTGTTTGCGGTAGGAGGAGAAAGATCTATGAATCACGAATGAAGATCCTCCATAACAGGACAGTTCATAAACCTCTGATCTTCACAGATACCTTTATTGAGACTCCAAGCTAACGTTAAGCAGCAGTCGCACTTATTCTGGAAGCGAAAACGAATCTAGCAAGGTGGGGGATTGTCGGATAATTTTTTTTTTGGGGGGGGGGTGAGATCACATTGTTTTCAGCGGAGAACGTAGAAGGGATCAGTCTTCTCTGACATAATTTAAAGAGGGACTATAGCAAATTGTTTTTTGGTGGGGTACAAAAAATGAATAATAAGAACTGTCCAGGCTTTATGTTTATTTACCCTCTGTATTACAATAATTTCTCATTCTCAAGACTGTCCACGACATCATATTTTTGTCTTTCCTATTTGCACTGTTGACGAGTGGTTAGTTTTCATCGAGTTTTTGAAATTTAAGAACATCATGTCAGCGGTGCTCTCGATTAATCATCTTTCTACCCCGGAGAAAAAAGCGTGCTCCAAGGCCTCTAGGAATAGTTGTCTTCTTGCCAGGAGGAGGTCCGTCAGTCCAAAAGCAACAACCCACTTTGTGAATATTTTTGTCAAGGGCTGTATGATGAGGTTTGTCAGCGGCCCCTGATGAACTAGATTCTTCCCCGTTGCCTGAACTATCTGCCAGGGAGGTTCCTGTGTAAAGCCAGAACAAAATGTCAATTCTTGATTTTGATACTTTTTTCATCTATTGATAAAAGGTTCATTTTAAGCCGATAATCTGATAAATTTGCTTTGTTTTTCGTCCTTTGGAGGTTTGAGTCTCGAAAGAATCACAGAGTGTTTTCAGCACTCCATGCTAAACACACACAGAAAAACATTCAATGATTACCAACACAGTCAGAAGTAGTTTCCATGCCTCTCCCGACACAAACCCAAAGGATATCGGAGGCACTTGATCAACAAATGGTAATGACTGACGAGAATGGGTGCAATGGGTATTGAAAGGAATCGAAATTTTTTTTTTTTTAGTTGAACTAAGATACAAGCGTAAATACTGTTTAATTGCCACCGTCTATTATTTGAAACTACCGGCACAATTTCTAAAGATGTCTGACAAAAAACAAAACCTTATTTCCAGTTACTAGTAAAAAATCAAATTTGACAAAAGATCTTTTGTTTAGTGGGTTGAATTTCGAGTTTAAAACGAAGAGTATTTTGATTATCTTTCAACTTAAGGACTAACTAGACAAACTATTAAAATAGTTATTTGTGTAATATTTTTAGTGCAAAATTAAAACATCATCTCATCTATAAGGAAAGCACAATTTAAAGAGGCAGGATTCAGAAAACAGGGCGCAGCAGGTACATACATTATTGTAAAGAGATCATTATAACAAAATTACTGACTGGAAATGATTATTAACCTTGGCTAGGCAAGAAAATGATGTCTACGAAAATAATCGCAGGGTTCCTCACAACAAAGTGGAACAATATTCAGCCAAGCTGGTACAGTTATCAACCCTAACACAGGGCGATAAACCCCGTGCTAAGATAATCCATAACATTTGATATTCTTTGCACGCAAATGTGAATTTCACGGGCCGTTCATGAACGCAACATAGCAAGCTATCAGAATGACACAGGCGTCATTAAACTTTGCTTTCCTCGAGCAGAACTAGTCATAAACGTTTCATTACATTCTGCCTTCTGTAAGCAATTACGAATGATTTATAATTACTGAGAAGTCTCCTTTTGACGTTATGCTGATTTCTCCTTCGCTGGCATAGCAGTTCTCTTTGACTGAGATAAATTCAATTACGCTTATCCGGCAACATACATAGAGAATTAAATGCAAGGCGTACTATACTCAAACAAGTGGATATCCATAATCTTTCAAGCCAAAACTGTCATTTCCATTTCTTCCAGATTGATTCCGTGCAGTAAAAGTTCACTGACTGTATTCTAACTCGTTTATTTCCCGTTTACTGCGGAAATTTCTTTTTGTTTTAGTCGACATGACTCCTCTTTATTCTGTTGGTTCTTTGTCTTGTCTCTCTTTATCTCTATCGACTGGAAAAGTTTTGCCGGGATCTTTGCCTTTTTCTAATTCAGAGAAGTGTCGCTGATTCCCGTGGAACTGAGTTACATACGATGTTAAAACTGGACACCTACATGTATCATGCTGCCAAAATGAAGTTGTTCTCTGAACTTTTTTGACGAATGATGTATGTTAAAAAGGATTTGAACATATATTCAGTTGAATAAAAACCGAAATTGTCCTGGACATTGATTAATGGTAACATGCAAGCTAATTGTATAGAATCCTCACACGTTCATTTCCGCGATAATTTAAGAGGCAATAACGAAATCTACCGTTTATATGCGGGGGTTTGTCAATAATTAATTTTTTCCTACGTACAAGGCACAACTGTGAAGAAACGTGCAGACAGGAAGTATTCAGAGAAGGAACAGAGGAATAACGTGATGAAGAAGTTCTTCCTTCTTATTCAAGTAAAACTTCACTCCAATCAATTACCCGAATTTCACTCGAACAATCTGTGCTATTAGGTAAATAAACTGGACAGGATATTTTGACAATAAAAAGGCAGAGCTGTTAACGTGGAGACAGGAAGTGTTCAGAGAAGGAACAGAGAAATAACGCGATGAAGGAGTTCTTCCATTTCATTCAAGTTAAACTTCACACCAATGATTTTGAAGAATTTCACTCGAACAATCTGTGCAGTTAGGTTCATTCACTTAGTTAATGTAAGCCCAAATTGATCTGATTATCAAGTTATACCAATCGAATAGGTTTTATCACCTAGTCTCACACGGAGATTTTACTCACGTTCTCACAAATTGTAATCAGCTTGTGCCTTACACCCACTATCCTTCTTATAAAGAAGGACCAATGAACTCTCAACAGAACCGCATGAAAATAGGGCCAAGAAACGTTGATTTGAATAGACATAGTAGCATCTCACCCACAAACTAAAGGGTTGAACCACTTTGTGTAATATCACAATATGTAGTGCTGAAACTTCTGCTCGGTTTCTTTTATATGACTGTTCACACACACCAGGGTTTCATTCACAGACTGAAGCTTCAGAGCGCAGTACACGACTTGCTTAAAAGCTGCTATATTTTTGTAATAGAAGAATAACACTCTCAATAAAGAAACGACAACTTTGAGTTAAAGTTACAAGACATGTTTCTACATTCTCATGTCATCTTCAGTTGCAAACGAGCTTCCAACGGTTGTACATTTGAATTTATATTTAGGTACGTTACAAACTACGTGTCAGGGCTTACGTTACAAATTGAATATAACACTGCGAAAAGGGTTGAAAATTATGACACATTTGATATTCTCTGAGCCATGAGATCCCAGTATTTTACCTCTAACTTAGGAAAAAAGTAAATAAGTGTGTTGAGATAATTTGGTAATTGACAGATTACGCTACTCCGCTCACATCACTTTGATATACAGCCAAATTCTCAAAACATTGCGAAGAAAGAAGGTGAAGTAATTTTGGCAGTGAATTTTAGAACCACGGTTTTCACTTTTGCTCTAACCGATGCCTCCATCAAGAAATTAATTTGGAGGCGAATCTCATAAGATTTGCAGAATTTTTAAACTCAGCACTTTTATCACAGTCAGTTACTCACGTGCCCCTCTATAACGACTATATCGAAGCCGAAAAAACTCAAATAAAGGATTTTGATCTCAAATAAATATTAATTAAGCTTTACAATCTTACGTTTTTAGGAGGGAAGAAACACTGAGAAGAGGAAGGGGAAACAGTTTGGATTCAGTAAAACGAAAAACGACTCAGGTAAAAGAGCATTGACTAACAGATAATCACTTTACAAATTTAACCTAGTTTAAACGAATACATAAGATTTTAAACGAAGGCGGACAGGCTATGATTAGGTTTGAAATTAGTCTAAGGAAAGCCGGTTTACCTGCCGTAAAGATTAAGCTGCATAGAAAAACTGCGATGAATGTCCTTGGACACATTGTCAGTATCTGCCAAGGCCCAGGTCAGCGTGCAAAGCAATGGTGACAGTGAAGCTGCATGCACTTAGCGTTGGGTATTTATAGCCAACTGGTGTTTGCGTGGTCGGAGAAAATGGACATCAAAATTCATAAAACATAAACTAAACTGTGTACAGTCAGGAAATAGAGGAAACCTCTTAATCAGTTTGAAGACTATTTCACGAAAGCTCACTAAAGGGTAGCAAAGACTATTGCTAGAGTACTTTTGAGTGCCATTTCGCTTCAGGCAATAACTGAAAACAAAGAAATTGTTTGTACAATAATGTAAAATAAAGCATATTTTTGGCTGAATTTTTTTTCATATTGAATAGAGGAGGAATTGCTCTAAAATCACCGGGTTTTGGACAAATAGTCTGAAAGAATTAATGGTGTGGAAAAGGTAATATAATTTACAATTCCTCTTTGTAAATAGGACGGCGTCAGGGAAAAGCAAATTAATTGAAATTTCTAATAGCGAAGGTATTACATGATAAATTACGTGCTAAACACACATTCGGCTCTGAAAATGAGCAACAGGACTAACGAGATCTAAATTTCAATACCGCCTCTTCAAGTAAATATAGGGAAAAAAGCGTGGTAAATTATGAAAATAAAGCTGGCGAGTGCAACCCTCTTTAATGGGCTCTAATGGAGTGTTGATTACTATTGGCAAATTTACAACATCATTACTTGAGCTATGTATTGTCCTGTGTTTGTGAAAGTATGATGATGCTGCAGCTAGCACACTGGAGGCATAGAATTAACAACACAATACATGTCAGTGAAACTAATGGAAATTAAATCTTTTTTTACTTTTTCGCTTTACAATTATGGGCCACAATTTCTCAGACAATTTTGGGTTACTAGTTTGAAGCAAAAGGAACGTGTCATAAAAAAAAATCACGAATAAGAAATATTATGCAAAGTGCATTTTATGAGCTTTTATTTCCGAAATAATTTTTTCTTTTATTTGAACTTTACATTTTAATTACCCTTTGTAGTCGCAACAAATGTAATAGAAAATAACCTCCCCTTACGAAGTTCAATTTAAATGGCACGGAAAAGCTCAGCAGTAAGGAAAAGAGACCAATTATGAAGAGTTGAAGCTGAAAAGTGAAAAATCATACATGTAATAAATTGGGAAAAAAATATATCAGTATATAACTTCACGCAAAGGGTAAAATCAGTACGCATAACCAAACATATAATGATAAATAACGAGTTTTGGCTTTTAAATTGTGGTATTAACACTAATACCCTTACCGTCTGAAAAATTTTAGTGTCGTCTACCCCACGTGCCAGTGTACATGCTTTGACTGGGCAAGAAGAAGGAATAACAAATTAGCTGCTTTCTCGAATTTTATGACTGAGGAATTTGATCTCATTGCTCAAGCTTCTCAACATAAAATCAAGAAAATTATTTTTACGGGGGAACACGTGAGAAAAAGCCAATTTTTTTTATTAGAATTTAATGAAGAGTGAATTCAGCTGTGGAGCAACAGTAACCACAGTGGAAAAAATCCGGCGGGTTTTATAATCTATCATTTTTCTTCGCAAGCAGTAGTTTGGCGTCAATTTCTGCGAAATTTGTTACGCACCATGCCGTTTCGGCAGCCTTGGAAAACTCAAAACTTCCGAAAAATGTTGACCTTGTCATGAAGCTCCACTTCTCCCTTCCAGTCGTCAATGCTGATTAATTAGCTTTTAAGTAAATAAGAGAGCCATTATTAGCCGATATACGCTCTAAAGGTGAGCTGATCTGACGTTCAGGATGCGAATTACCGGTTTATTGGGCACATATCTCGTTTATAGGACTGATGGCTCTCGAGGGTGATAGCTTTGTTGTTTCATTCATACACGAGCGTGTCTGTTCAGTTTGTAACCCTTTCTAATCGTTGCCTCCAGATTAAAGGGACAAGTTCCAGAATAAAGAGGGCGAAAACTGGTAAAAGCTGCCTTCAGCTGATAGTTTTGCCATCTACGCTTTTTTCTAGGTGTAAATGTATCTCTTGATTACATTTCTTATGTGCTCTCCCTTACAATGTAGGAAAGTAAAGCGTTCCTTCACATCCAAGAAATTATTGAATGTCATGACTTGCCAGTTTTTAGTGACAATTCCGTTACGCAAACCAACACAAAGTTGCAAACGTCCACGATAAATTTACTCAGGGGAAAGTCAAATAGCAATGTCTGGAGGGCATGTCATTCGCATAAAGTAGGAATAAGTAAGTTCTTTTTAGAATAAATCAATTCGATCGTAATTTATATCTCGCGGGAGAAATTTCGTTCATTTAATTAATAAGATACTGATAAATGTTTTCATCATTTTATTCACTAATTAAATGTAGACATTCCGATTTTTGTACTGATACTTAAAATACCTCACTTAGAGCACAAAGGCAACTTATATGGAATCAACATGGAGGCTGTCTGCGTAAAGAACACCAAGGCAACAGCCGGGGCCCATAGAGGAAAAGGAAGAAGAGCCATAAAAAAGAGTAAAAATTCAAACATTAACTGTTAGGATCATTGAAGGCCAACTTTGATTAGCAGTGAGTATTCGTAGCTGAAAGTGTCTGATTTTTGTACTGATACTAAAAATACTTCACTTAGAGCCCAAAGGCAGTCTATATGGAATCAACATGGAGGCTACCTGAGGGAAATTTTAATCAACAAATCTAAACAAGCGTAAAGAATGCCAAGGCAACGAGGCCCATAGAGGAAATGCAAGAAGAGCCGTAAAAAGAGTAAAAATTCAAACCTGAACTGTTAGGATCATTGTAGGCCAACTTCGGTTAGCAGCGAGTATTCGCAGCTAAATATAGTGTCCGAAAGATCCCGCGAGTTGCCATGGAATATGAAATTTGACCAAAATATGCATTGTTACCGAAATGTTATACGGTATATTATATGACTTAATTGTAACTTATGCAATTCCAGTGTGCTTTTTGATCAAGTGGGTAACGTATGACGCTGATAAGGAGATGACATCGAATAATAAGACTTAGGGAAAAAGACTAAATGAAGGTTCCCTCTTTTTTCAAATACATCAGCCGACATTTTTTGTCGTTTGACACAGTTCTTGTACAAAAATTACACGCTCAGATGTAATGGATAAGTCATCATTCTGTGTAGAGCGTGATGCGTGAAATTATGAAAGCTTTTCAGTGTGAATTACTCTTGTTAAGTCTTACAAGGTGCGTAGGCCTCGACAATGCGCAAACGAACCACTTGCGCATTTGATCTTCCGTCTCAGCTATGATAAAAGAGGGACCGAAATAGCAGCAGAATAGATTCTAATGGCTAAATGTGTAGTTTCTTAATGGTTAAAAGTAAACAGTTAGCACTGGCACTGGGTGGTATGGAAGTATTGGATTCGTTGGACGTTGCATGCAGATACACGCATTCATGTAGTTTATTTCTTTCATCACATTCTCTACTTATTATTTTGAATTTCCGAGTTCACCTTAAGTAAGGAACTACTGCATTTCCGGGTGGGAACGTTTAGACGTTGAGACCGACAGAAGGAAATTAACTATGTGGTTGTTTCCCACGGGGCTTTTGAGCAAAAGGATAAGGTAAAATCAACATGATCTCAGCAATATCGTCACTACCAACAAACTCGTCACCAAAACAGGAAAATGTACTCCATACTGTTCAAAGAGTAGCATGAGAAGGTTTTCTAACGTAATTTGGGTCACAGTTTGAGTTTTGCTATGAAATTGGAGCGAGGAACTACATATAATTGGTTGGTTAGATGTGTCAATCAGTAACCTTCTATCATGTGCAACTAATTCTAACCCCACTCCAACAGAAGGTTCATGGAAAACAAGATTAGAATAAGATGTATATCCCCTGCAGTTTTTGTCACGTAGCGAGTTAAAAAGCCTAAAAGTGCTATTTTGCTCATGTGCCAAAAGAGAGTAGTATAAACGTAGTATAATCATCCAAGAATGACGCGAAAATCATGTGGCAGTTGGTAATTTTGGTGGTCATTGCGAAAGACAACACTCTGATGGCTAGTGACAATCTGTGATAGCATCTTATGATGAATTGTTAAATCTCAGCATGAGAGATACAAACACGCGTTGACTCTTTTGATCCCAAATCCAATATAAATGAAATAATACGAGAAAAAAAACATCTACATCTTGTTACTAGTGACCTATGTTTATCTCATGTTTTAAACGCGCAACGTTATTCATTTTCTTAACGCATGCGACGAGCTATGAAAGAGAATTAAAAAGTTAAACCAGCCTCAAATAACGATTCTCTTTTGAACCCTTAAATATCCTTTCCGTAGTTATAGTTAACTAAAGAGTTCGTTGTGTCATAAAAAAGTTCTGATCTAGTGGATGGTCAACCTAACAGTAAAGAAGTGATCATTAAAGCTCTGAAAGGGGACTCACAAAAGGCTGATTCAATCTAACGTTACACCCTGGCAAAGCAATTATTCGGGCATATTAATTACTGACAAGAAGGTGTTGACGGTAATTCTGTTTGTGGATTGTCTTGTTTGTTATGATTTTCTCCTAGAGCCAAGGCTTTAAGCTTGTAACTTTTAAGAGCACTTTAAAACGATTAAAACGTAATGACTGTAAATGACTCAACATCAGTCACATCAAGGCATTCTATGGATACATTCACGATCAGCGACACTGAATTTTACCCAAAAAGGCTGATAATGAAATCATTTGACCACTTTCATGATAAACTGAAGACTTAACGATGAAAATCTTACAGTCGAGCTCACGTGACCCCACCTATCTCATATCATAATATTTGTTGCCCCTTCAGACTTGCATACATTCTTAAAAAACAAAGTCGCATCAACACTAAGAATGCTTTTGAAGTCTGGAGTGTTCAAACTTCACTCCTGTGTCTCATTAAAGTTACTTCGAGTTGTTCTGAAGGAAGCTGAGGGCAGTTGAGGGAGGGAGGGAGGGGGAGGGAGGGAGGAGGGGGAGGGAGGGATCGGGGCTCAAATGTCCCCGCTCTAAGATTTTCTCTAACCTCTGTTATTTTTTCTTCCGGTCTGTAAAAGCTTTGATTAGAATCATTGTTTTTTTATCATTTATTTTCATAGGAACAATCATTGAGGCTTCTGTCCGACTCCCATTCGCACCGTTGAAGTTCGCGTTAACAAAATAAAGCGCCTTCTCAGCCGAACCATTGAAATATTAGATTACTGTTGTCCTAAGAAAAGTTCGAAAAAAATGATATAAATTTCCGGCATCCATATTTTGAACACTAGAGTCAGCTCCTCACGATCCACTGATTTAGACTGAAATCACCCTCCGATAAAAGTTGTTTTTCCTTCCCTCCGTTCCCTATTTAACCCACCATAAACTCATTCTCACTCTCACTTCCAGCTGCCTTGCGTAACTGGCTTCTACAGAACTATCGTTCTTTATTCTTTACTTTTGACTTCTTTGCAGCTTTCGTGAAAATATTGATAAAAAGACTTGTCTCTATCGAAATCACAGGTTCATTATGGATTTAATCAGCTAAAACAGTTAAATTAGCAAAGGAGAAAACATACATTTCCGTTTTTCATATGACCTAATTCGGGAAAATGATAACACCAACATCGCTATTAACTGAGGTTTGAACTGCCCTCAGCTACACAATGCATAAGGCTTGTTAAGCTTCGTTGAATTGTCATACACAGACGGTTTTGTCTGCACTTGAGAGCTTAAAACACCCAATTCATAGTAGTACAGATTATGTAGAGTAAGATATGCTTTCCTTTTTTTCTCACGCTATCGTTTATTCATGCAGACTGAGAAATCAGAGTCACTTTATAATGCATAATGAGTACTACATTTATCTCACGTACCTCGTATACATCGAACTGATGTTTGCAGGGCTTCATCGATAAACTGAGAGCACATGTTATCATTACAGATTGTTCTTGTAGCGTTTGGTTATCTTTGTTTGCCTATAATTTAAATTAACACTGGGCTAAAAAAGTGAAATTTTAAACAAATGAACCACATCAAAGTAGATTAATCCGATCAAAATTGGCTGCACCAGACTTGCTTAAATCTCTCGTTTTCGCCATGCCGGACATAATTTTGAACTGGATAGTTTACGTTGACATAAAAAGAAAAATTGTCAAAAGAAAAGAACACCCTCTTCACATAGATACAAAGGTTAAGGTCAATGTATTGACAACTCACCGACGAGAAGCTTTCCCTGACTCATTCCCTGATAACACCTTGCTTTGACCATGTGTACTCAGTAAAAATTTATCGAGCCTTCATTTATGTAGTCCAAGAACACTCTGGAATGATCTAGCCATGTGTCCCAGTATCATAGTCGAGACTTTGGGCGTTCAAACAAGAAAATTTAGCAGTGAACTCAAGTGCCTTGCTTTATCAGATGGAATTGGAAGTACCATGTTTTCAGCTTCGTTAGAAGTGTTAAAACATATTGCGTATCCTGTTTTAAGTTAGTCTTTTATTTTTTTTAAAGCACAACATGAAGTAGGTTCGCGTGACCCACATTTCTGTGCCTTTCAACACATTTGTAAAAAAAGAAAGTGTCTAGGCTTTTTTTTCACCGACATGAAGTACGCAGTACGTTTACGAAAAACAAATCGCGATAAAGGTCTTATAATAAAAGTGGATGGATTAGGTTTGATAATGAAACTCAATGTGCTCAGAAGTGTCTGTTGAGTTTAAGTCAAGTGAGAAATGGGTTTGCATCTTTCGATATTCCAGCTAAAACCTAAGCACATGCTAACATCACAGTCTAAACTTACGTCACAAAAAATCTGACAGCGTTGTAGTTGTACTTCCATGTCTATGCAGCGAGTTGTGTATTTTTGGTGGATGTAACGAGTTGGAGAGAATAGGGCACACCAACAAATTAGTCTTAATTTCGTGGGAAAAATGAAGAAATTGTCTAAGATTAACGAAATATGTTTGATTAAACAGCTGACAATTTTGTTAATTGAATTATTAGCGGAACTGTTTTTAGCTGAGTAATATATTACTCAGCTAAAAACAGTTCCGCTAATAATTTAATTTCGACGGGGGTGACCTGGGATATCTCATAACGCATTTATGCCACAGGCCTTCCCCTACAGACTGTTTGGAACTTAGTTGGATGTTTATGTCTACAAATATGTGACACTTCATTTTTGTCATCATGGTGAAAGACGTGCAATCTTTAGAAAGCAAAACAACATTCTTTGCATTTGTTATTTGCCCGATGAAACTAAACACGAAAACATCCCTGGTTTTTACGAATGGTTTGCGAAATTTGCATTTGATGATCATCCTCCTAAGTCAATGAAAATGATTGATTAATTTGGTGTCTTATTCCCTGTCTGTTATCAAGAGAAAACAATCTTATTTATTTAAATGCAAGCCAAACGATATTACCTAACCGATGAACACTGATGAATTTCCGTTGTAGCCATTCGCTATTGCCACGCGCAGTTATGGAAGCATAGGCTCTTTGATATGTCACTCACGAGGTTGGCGGTCTGGTAGCAATGAGCTGAAATTGGATTTCAAAACTTATTGCACCTTTGGTCCATCATTACAACCACGGGAGTCCTCTTTTGAGAAACACGACGTCTCTAAGAAGCTCGACTGAAGAGCTACACGGCACTGAACTACTAATTAAGACATTAGCTCTGCCTTTCCCCTCAAACGAGTAATGATGCATCTTTATCTAATGACAAGGATAGCCCTGACCTGTGTTTTTCTAGACATGTACGCTCTATCAAGTGATACGAGGTGAGCTTCCTTATCTCATTTTTCTCACGGCTTGGCTCTCAAAATGTTCATTTACATCGCAATTTTAACATCTCATCAATCCAAACTACGCTTTAGACTTTCAGGGTACGATATTCTAACCTCGAGACTTCCTTTGGAGGTTGATCCAATACTGAACCTCAACACCGTTTGCAAGAACACACCGTCTTTAAACAGAGAACAGCTGGAACTTTGTAAAACGCAAGCCGATGTTGTTGCTAGCGCGTTACAAGGAGCTCAAATGGCTGTACATGAATGTCAAGAACAGTTTGCCTACAGAAGATGGAACTGCTCGTCCTTGGAGACCAAAAACAGCAATCCTTTGACAAGTGACTTGTTAGCGAGAGGTTAGTACGTACAAGTATAAGCACGCAGGCTTATTATGCTGAGCACAAATCCGGCTTATATTCTCAATTCTGAACGTTCCTGGTGAGGTTATTTATCTATTTCAAGTAAGCGGCAAATCACAGAAAAGCACACCACTGTGTAAATGCTATTTAGCATTCAGGAAAGAACTCTGGTTTTAGAAAAAGTTGCAGGGATTATTGAAAGAAAAACAAACAAGAGATGCTGTTAAATGGCGGAAGACTGGAAATGTTTGGATGTGACCTAAGGCCTTTAATCTTTCTTTCTGTCGCTCCTTTTTTTTTCGTGCTTTTAGCCTCATCATTTGGCAATTCTTAATTTAGCATCATAAGCATCGTGAAAAAACAGGTTCCTCTACTTTAAAAAAGAGGTGTAAATATAAGTCACGCGGTAGAAACCATTACGCTTATGATTGTGACATGGCTTCCACCAGAGTGCTAGGTCTAGCATAACAAATAAACACTCTTGTAAAGGTAAACATGCCGAAGAAGGATTTGACTGGCCTAAGTAGATTACTGCACTGCAGCATATGTTAGCCCTTTCGATCTCATCCGATTCAGATCCTTAGGCTCGTTGTTTCAGCGAAGTGAAATGTCCTCTCGAAAATTTTAAATTCCTCTTAAAATGGAAAGCTTGGTGCAGACCTTGATACTTAACAGAAGAGTCTTAATCCGTTCATTAGAAATTTGTCCTCCAGATCTTAGACGCCTAAGAAAGCCAAACGCCATCATGATGAAGAGAAACTTTTTAAGTTCCGACATCACTATCGACATTAAACTGATTTATCTCACTTGAAATACACTAAGTGCTTTTTGTTACCCGTTGTATTTACTGATCGCGACGGAGACTGTGCTGTGCGGCGGTTAAGAATCAAACACATACTGCAGATTGTAAGGTTTGTGCTGCTACGTCCACCTTTTGTCTAAATCGTAACCCCATTCTGATCTCTTCTCTTTTTAGGACACAATTTGTTTTACATTATAAAACGGGGCACTTTCTGATCTTTGCCTATATCTTCACCTGTGCCACCACTAAACGCTTCCGGTGTTACCTGACAATCCTATCTCTGATCGCCATCAAGATCTTGCCTTAATGTCCCAAATTTATTTAATTAACTTGCAGGTTTTAGAGAGACAGCTTTTGTGCACGCTATCATATCTGCCGGCATGACACAAGCAATTGCAACATCGTGCAGCATGGGTAAACTTGGAACGTGCGGATGCGACGAAACCGTTAAAGGAGAGGGTCGAGGCTGGAGCTGGGGCGGATGCAGCGACAACGCCGTTTACGGTGCCGCTTTTACTGCCGATTTTATGGATTCTCGAGAAAAAGGAACAGATATAAAATCGCTGATGAATCTCCACAACAATCAAGCAGGACGTCTGGTAAGAAAAGCAGCCCTTTGTAATTTTAAGAAAAGCAGCCCTTTGTAATTTTTAGACAGCCACTGAATCTCAAAGAGGTGTCAAACACAGGTCTGACACATTTTATTGAATCTTTATCCACTCGGAAAATTTGAATATCAAAAATAAAACATCGTGACGCAGAGGTAGTCCCCAAACGTGCCATTCGAATGGCTACCTGAAGGGGATGAATCCGCCAGCCGAAAGGTCAAAATCACACGGTTCGATTCAACTCGACTCAAGAGGAATTACGATGTCCGGCCACAACAGAAGTCTTCCCTCATTGTTTCATTATATCAGGCTACCCCAACACTTCGGCGGTACCTGTGTGTCATTCTGTCTGCTGAATGGCTCTTATGAAGTTCTTCAATGTTTCATAGAAAGATTTCACGTTAGGCATGCTTTGTGTTGGAATATTTGCATGCAGGGTCAGAGATGTGACACATTTGTATCACGTGTCGGGCAACCTCGACACGAACGCTCCAAAAAGGCACGGAATGTTATAATCCTTCTATAAATTTTAGCTTTTGCTCTATAATACGTTACTTCATTGTCTAAAATAGATAGTGCAGCAATTTTAGCCATATTCGTGTATCTTATCGGATTGTGTGGATGGTACAATGTTTTGGCACTTTCAGAGTAATTGGATTTTCACATCACTTCCTAGAGCTGCCCATTCAATACATTTTGTGGTGTTATTTTTGTGGCCAAACCGCTTCAGAGTACTTATTAAGTTTTTAAGTTTTAGTTTATTGAATTGTTCGAAAACAATTCATTCAAATAGTTGTTGTTTCAGCAAGAGTTGCTCATTAGCAAATTCATCAAGGGTTTGCAACGTTGAAGAGGCTGTTTGATAAATATACCTATTAATGTACCACTACTACCTTTGAGTATACAATTGGTAAAGGACTAGTTTTAAAATAGATCTGTCGGATTCTGATCCAATTATTAAAGGTGGTTCCAAGCCCTTTTAAAAAAGGCGTGAATTCCCCTGCCATCGCAATAGTTTAAGTAGAAGGTCTGGAAGTACTTGACATAAGAATGGTAATTTCCTATTCGGGAATTAACCTCGTTGCTTGGTACATTTTCGCTTGGGGAGACTTTCATGTTTTCAGATTATCCCTTGCTCTTATATCTACCGACGATAATGAGTAAATCTGGAACTAATACCGGCCGGTTAATTAGCTGATTTACAGAAGGCATAAAAGGGCCGAGAAATTCCCGCTGTGTTTGTATCAATTGGCTTAATAGCTCTTTAAAGACGTCTGTGTATCAATGGGACCGGGCGGGCGTGTGAAAATTCTATACACATTGCGTTCATTTATGAAGTTCAAAAGGGCATCTCTTAAAAAAAGCAGGAAAATTCCGAGATAATTAGAACCAGAAATTTTGGATAAAAAGATGAGCATCAAGAGAGATGTAGAGCGAAGTAGTTTAGTATCGAACAGCCCGTGGGGATACTTCCTAGAAATAGGCTTAGGTAGATGTACCGTTGGATTGAGTCGAATTTTCACTAATGGATTGACTGTAGATAATGAAGTTAAATTTTCAATGAAGTTTCTAGAATGGGGTCACACATTTTCGGGATTTCGGGGTTAAGAAAATTCTGGTAAGTAGGAATTAAAAAATGGAAAGATCTGCGGTTAAAGAGT
The DNA here is from genome assembly GCF_964205215.1 of Stylophora pistillata. Lineage (NCBI taxonomy): Eukaryota > Metazoa > Cnidaria > Anthozoa > Scleractinia > Pocilloporidae > Stylophora > Stylophora pistillata. The sequence continues at coordinate 21,253,421 of NC_142532.1, forward strand.
TGTTATATATCTAACTTGTCAATTAATTTCAGGATGACTTACTCAAAAGGCTTTATAACGCAGATGAATGAACAGAAAGTGAAAAAAATAACATGTGACTAAGATGGGATCTATAATCTGTAATTGGGCACCGAATAGACTTAAATGCGGTAGGGCTTCTGAGTGGCCAGCGGGCACATACCCAGCAAAAAATTGAATCAAGTACCCCCCCCCCTCCCCAATAACGCTGTCCTTTATCACACATGCGCATATCGCGACGTCAGATTCTCTACTTAAGTAAAATCATCGTTGGCTTTAACACTTTTATTTTCATCAAGTTGTTAGGTTTTTTTGCAGGATAAAGCTCATGTTGTTATTAAAAATGAGGAAAAACACACATTTGCAAATCTAATTAGCACAAACCGTTTTTAGTCGCATGAGGGACACCTAGGCACCCTTGTGGGTTTGTCCGTTGAAAACAAAATACACATGTCAAAGCGTGGTAGACCTTCGTTATGTATCGATCGAGTTTAATATGGATGATTGCTAGAACAACAGCAAATGAAATATTGCTTTTGACATATGAAATGGAGTGGTACATCTCTACTTTACGAGATGTCCTGTGCGTGCTCTTACTTAACCTACTTTCGAGAAAAAAACAGAAAATACTTTCAGCTTAGAACTATACCAATCCACTGTTCTATTGATTTTGTGACAAGTTCATGGAAGTCCTTTATTTATAATGATTCTTCAAACATCTGTAGTAGAATGGTTGATCAAAACACTTGAGAAGAGAGGTTATTTATCCATAATTGCTGATTTTCAGTTCAAACCAGCCGTGAGTTGTGGGCTGGTTTAAGAGCCAAGTAAACTCTTTAGGCGAGTCAGTGGATTTATATCAAGACAGTTTTGAACCTTTTTCTAATCTCCTTCTTCAAAAGCCCTTGTGTATCATAATTCAAATAAAAGCTACTTTACAGTATTTTTCAGTGGTACGACACATCGTGTGGCTTAATACCCATTGAATCGTGGCTAAAGCCCTAGAGCATGACTATCAGTAATTGACAAGACCAAGTTGATTTTTAAACCGTATGAAAACACAAGCAGAACGTTCATTTGCTACTATCCTGTACTTACAGTATTACAATGCAAAGGGAAACCTATATCATTTCTCCGTGGGCCTCTTTAGGAGAATTGGCAGTTTGGGGTCGAAGAAATGGAAGAAAGCGTAGGCAATCCATCCGCTTAAGGTGGCGCCCCCCCTCCCCCTCCCCCTCCCCCTCTATGGAAAGATTGTGATTGGCATGGACTCGCTGCGTTATTCGTACCACTTGGTGATTTACCGCTGATCGACTTTGAGTCACAACCTATGTACTCATTTTTACTGGGCCACACCTTCCTAAGAACATTTAATTGTAAACGGATCATTTTCATAAAATCCTTTTAACTCCAGAGACCATGTTACTCAATGGAGTGAAAAGAGTCTACATGATCCGCTTATGGGAGATTAGTTATTATTAAAATATTTCAAATGGAACTGATGGATTCATATAGATATCGATAAAGACACTTGACAACAGTGGCGGTTTTCTTTTATGACATGAATACCTCATAGGTATGCGGTAAACTCCGGAAAGCCGAAACAAAAACATCGATCCACATCGGATCATGTCTATGTGTTAATGCTTAAAACATGATCATCCCTAAAAGAATGCGTTGCTGATAAACTGAAAAGACAATGCACGTGTTATCCATTTTTCAGTGTGCTTTCTTGATCAATCTGCTTTACATTGAGGGAGGGACAAGAGGGGAGGTGAGGGAGGGGATGGGGGTGGGGGAGGGAAGTGGATCAAGGTGTCCCCGAGAGGTAATTTTGAGTGTTCACTTTAATCTTCTCGCCGGCTGTCAACTTGTTGTGGGTATTGCCCCCGCATGGCTTTAAATCACGATATTGTGTCAGATCTAAGAACGAATTCTTCGGATAACTTGAAGTTTTGTGAGCATGGATAAGGAAATCCTTTCATTAAGACCGTTATTAGCACTATTATCCACTAAAATCTGCACTTTTAATTTAGGAAATGAAAGCATTGTCCTCGTTCGACGTTCTCCGAGTCTGTTAATCTTTATTGTGCTTGAATTCCAAACTTAAGAACCGTTCGGGCATAGAAAAGTCTTCATTTTCTCCTCAAATATGGCAACTGTGGCACGTAACCTGCCGAAGTTTATGTAAAATGTTTCATTAGTTATTTACAAATGTTGCTTCGAGACTTGTGCCCCTAGGTACTGTAAACCTCCACATCGAAAATGTTAAATTTTCGGTGCAAGTGTATTTATTTTTTCACAAAGTTATCATGACGAAACTCAGACTTAGCGTGCTCACCCAGAAGACCATGTCCACCTCGCAGAGTAATGCTGAATTCGTTCGTTCTTGCTCTGGCTCATAAGACGGTTGGTCTTCACTTCTTCGTTTCCTTACTTCCTAGTAAACTCGTTCATCTTTTCATTCATCCTTCTTTGCCTGCCTGTTTGCTTCCTTGTTCACAGTTTGCTGGGCCGTCTGCTTAGCTGCATCCTCTCAAAGGAAGTGTGGTTTAGGTGGGGGAAAAATGGGCTGATGAATGCCAGATGAATGCCGCTCTCATATGGACATCTTTGTAATCTCACGTTTTCCAACCACCAAATAATACGAATTACTCAGCTGCTCCATAGGAGGTCCGGGACCCGTTTCCCGAAAGTCCCGCTAACTTAACGGGCCCGTAAAGCTGTTCTGTTTTCATTCAAGATGGGAATTTCAAAAGTTTTGAAAAGGATACAATAAAACTATCAGCTAAAGAAACAAAAAGGAATGGTTTGGATGTCATAACCTGCTTTCCCATCTTTTAAATTTTTATTTTAAAAGATGGCTTCGGGCCCGTTAAGTTACCGGGACTTTCGAGAAACGGCCCCTGGAGTTTAAGACACGTGGTTGTTGGTGTCCTTTCACAAAGTACTGTCGAAGCGCAGGCGTATATCCGATTCCTCTCATGTAGACTTCAAAAGTATTTGAAAAGCAGTTGAAAACACTTTTAAGACACTTCCGAGACTTAGAACACGCAGATATGTGTTTATTTAGAAATACTTCGTATGGAAAAATAATCAATTTATCCATTCGTTTATTGACAGGCTGTTCTCGTCCACATGAAGACTAAGTGTAAATGCATTGGAGTGTCCGGCTCTTGCAGTTTGAAAACTTGTTGGAAGACTGTTCCAGAATTTAACGAAGTCGGAACAATTCTTAAGGAGAATTACGACTATGCAATCCTTATTCGGGTGAGCAACAGGAATCGCGGCAAAATAAGACCGCTACAGCGGAAAACAAAAACATTCAAACACGATGAGTTCCGAAAAAATCTAGTCTATTACGAACCCTCGCCAAGTTACTGTGATAAAGACGACTCGCAAGACATACCTGGAACTAAAGGACGAATGTGCAAGGTTGATTCTCTAGGAAGCGACAACTGTGACACTCTCTGCTGTTCACGAGGATACAACACGATACACGCCACAATAACGAGAAGGTGTCGCTGCCACTTTAACTGGTGTTGTTATGTCTTGTGTGAGGAGTGCGTGGAGAAAGCGTGGGTAACCATCTGCAAATAGTAACGTTAGCCTCTTCTTGACTGTGCTATATAGTGTAACCATGTTTATCACAGTATCAGCTGGAAAACTCTCTCGCCTCGTGTTAAAAGACAGTTTCTTCTCAAAGGGGAAAGCTTTTCCTCTAGAAGTTCTTCCAAGTGAGTGGCCATTTGGCGTCGCAAGCCTCGATAAGCATTTCGTGCGGATGGTCTCTTCAGAACCATATGCAAGAGAACCTTTTCCGATAGTGATGAAGATGGGTTTTAAAGAATGTTCATATTAAATGTAATTTTCATAAAACACAAGACATGTATGATATCGGTAGTTTTGAAGACGTAATAGCCCTTATCGCATTTGTGTC
>NC_142532.1:21627041-21647041 GCF_964205215.1 Stylophora pistillata
ATTTAATCCATATTCACACCCTAGATGTCCGAATCAACGCGAGGAAAGTTCCAGTGAGCGAAGAAAACGAAATTCAATTGAAGGCAACAAAGAAGTAGTTCCCGCCAAAATTTTCCACGTCTCCACTGATATTGCTTTAAAAGATCATGACTACGTGGTAAAGGAAGACAAAGTTCATGGAATAAAAGAATTCAAGGAAGAGGAATGTGTGTCTGTTTCTTGTCAAACGGACATTGATCACCAACAAATGGACGATTTGATGAAAAATGTGTCGATGCTAAAAGCAGAAAACAAAAGAATTCGAAACGAACTCATTGTTAAGCCAGCATTAAAACGAAAACTTTCCATGGACGATATACTGAAAAATGACGAGTCCGTGAAATTCTACACGGGATTTCCAACATTGGCCTGTCTTATGGCTATATTTAATCTACTGAAACCTGCAGCCGAGAAACTGAAATACTGGGACAGCAATAAGGGGAAAAAAGTAAATTTCCAATACAGACCTGTAAAAAAGAGTGGCAAAAGGAGAGGTCTAACCATCTTGCGAGAATTTATTTGGACCTTGGTAAGACTTCGATTGGGTTTACTTGTTCAACACCTGTCAGACACTTTTTCCATCTCTAAATCTTCTGTTTGTAAGGAGTTCACCACTTGGATCTCCTCTCTTGCTATTACTTTGAGAGATGTTTTGTTGATTTGGCCTTCTAAAGAAATGGTTCGCCTAAACTTGCCCAGGTCATTTAGAAATTATCCATCCACTAGGGTTATAATTGATTGTACGGAGATATTCATTCAGAAACCTACCTCTCCTGCTGCACAGCGAGCCACGTGGAGTGAATATAAGAGCCATAACACTATGAAAACGTTAGTTGGAATAACTCCATCAGGATTTTTCAGTTTTGTGTCAAAATTGTGGAGTGGAAGTACAAGTGACTGCAAACTCACCCAAAAGAGTGGAATTTTGGAATTAATTGAGGAAGGGGACCACATCATGGCTGACAGAGGATTTGCAATCAGAGACTTGCTTACAAAACGAAAGGCCTTCCTAAACATGCCTCCCTTCTCTAAAAAAGGTAACTCAATCCATAAGTTATTGCTATTAACAGGACATTCCCCTACTTACCCACCATGCACACAACAGTCATTAGTACTTCCTTTCCTCTCACGGATGTTTGTAACTTAAGAGAGTCACATTATAAAGACAATCTCAACTTGAAATAAAGACTTAACAAAAGACTGAAAGGTCAATATCAAACATTAATTTTTTATTTCTTGCAAAATAGGTCAGCAACTGTCGAAAAAGTCACTGAAGAAAACAAGATCAATTGCCAGTGCAAGAATTCATGTTGAGAGAGCCATTGAGAGACTGAAAGACTTCCATATTCTACAAGGAAATCTGCCTATACCACTTGTACCTCTTGCTGATAAAATATTAATAGTTTGTGCTGCTTTGTGTAACCTACTACCTCCACTTACAAAGTAGAACTCTCCCGTATGCTTCCAATTTATCATAGAAACAACTACAACTAACTTCACGAAGCAAAGAAATCTTTCAGATTTATCTTACCCTTAACTTAACCCACTTAAAACTGTTGGTTCAGTTCACAAAGAAAGGATGTTTTTTGGAATTCATCCACAGACGATAACACTAGTTTACCAAAACGGAAAAGACTTGTGATACCACAATCACTTCCGTCATGTTTACAATATATCTTGAAGTACTGTCATATATTTCTTGAGTTCAAAACAGTACAACATGCAAAAAAACAAGTGTATTCTCTAACCTGCAAACAGGTCATTAAGACTATTTTGCATCTTGTAAGTGTATAAATTGACTTTATGATAGACAGAGCTTGAATTGTTACTCAAGTGTGAGTAACCTCTTCAAGAATCTTTCCATTGAGGAGTTCAGGCACCATGTGTTCCAAAAAGAACTTTGATAGCTTCTCCACCATTTTATCTCACAGTTCTTTGTCAAATTTAACAGGTACCACTAAGATTCCCTTAAGAGTGTAAATGATAAGATTACACTGTTCTAATCTAGCTAAAGCTAGCTGTCCTTGCATTTGATAATCCAAGATGTTTCTTTTTTTACATAATATTTGCCAGCTGCTGCAACATAGGGTTGAAGATTTCTCTTGCTACAAATGCTCTTGACCTCTAAAAGTGTCTTGGCACAACACTTATAAACTTGAATTCTCTTGGAGAAGCTCCCAGATATGGATACTGTTTGTCTACGATAAGACCACTTTGAAAAACCTTCAAACCCCTATGTTTTGTTCTATGTTTCTTGATATACTCTTTGATGGCCACAACTTCCTTCTCGTGACCCCAAGAAAACTGATGTGGGGTGCTGTCCTCACTAAGAGGACAATAATTCATTAACAACTTCACAGTAGTTTTGGAATTGGTTGTCTCTTTCATGTGGCATACCTTGTAAAAATTGGAGGCAGTTATTCTCCCTACCCTCTGTAAAAACCAAAATTTTGAATTACTTGTACTTTGACTCAATGTTTCCTGAAATATTGTGTCAGTTGCAAACTCAGAATGATGCAGAAACTCTAAAAAGCTACTACAATGCTCATACATAGGATTTTCCAAACTTTCACAATTATTTTGAGCAACAAATATGTCAGCTAACTCTTTAAGGGAATACACCTCTGCATATTCTACTATTTCCTCATGATCATTGTCAGCAGATGTGATCTGGTCCAAGAGTTCTTCCTCACTCACAGCCTGGACTGGGGTTTTGTTAGAAACTGCAAAGCTACACATGAAGGGGCAGCTTCTAATAATGTATTATAAAACTTCTCTTGGAATGACTGGGAGAGATTATCAGAGCACAAAGGGTTAAAGTCATGAGGTTTTGGACAATCCTTAGATATTTTTCCATACTCTGATTTTTGAAATTTAACATTTTCCATTGGAACAGCATTTTCTGTGATTCTTTTCCATTTCACCCAAAGGCAAGAAACTGACGTGCAAGTCTCCAAGTCATTTCTTCTAATAGTTGCTTCCAAATCAAAAACAGAGCAGCAGCTGTATGTCTGCGTGCACCATCAGCACTATTATAAGAAACAAAATAATAGGACACTAGTCTCTTATACCTTAAAGAGTCTGAGTTCATTCGCACAGAAATCAAATAAAACGTTAAAAAGTTAAAAGACCATCAGTTCATTCGCTTGTAAGGGAAAGGAAAAAATATCGCACACACATGACTCACCCGCCTTTGCAAGCACAGTAGGCAGAGTAAATGCTTCCAGTATATTGAAGAACGATAAAACCCCAGTAGAAGTCTTTTCCATCTTCGGTTTTGGACCTTTCAGAAGGTTTTGCTTTGAACTGGAAATAACAATATCCATCCTTTTTACCTGTCACGTCATCACTTAAATAGTGGTAGTACAGATCCTCCACATGCCCGTCTACAAACAAGCGAAAACCCTCGAGACTTTTGTACGAACGTAAACAGTCTTCATCGTGGCCATCTTTTCCAACAAGATAATGGTAAATATCAGGAGACCTGAAATATGGAACACCAGTAAAGTCATGAGTCCAATCCTTGAGCGAAAGTGGATGGGGAAGTAATTTTCCTCCTGGCAGTGTTATCTTGGAATTAATTAACTCATCATGTTTCGTTGATTCCTCTTCAATTTTTGGGACTTTTATTTCCGCTGCATTCTTACATAGCTCCAGTAGTTCTGCTCTTCTCCTACTCTTACCATTAATAGAAATTTGAGTATCTCTTTCTCTTAAAAACTTTTGAAGCTCAGATACTTTCATATCGGCAAAGTTGGCATGGTTCGCTGCCATGCTGAGAAACTTCCATTCCCCTCAAGCAGAGAGGCAGTTTGTCTGCGCATGTGCGAACGGAATTAGTTTGTCGCCTTCGGCGCCATTTGTAGAGTTTTCGACGCGTTTTTTGCGAGGTTTCACTGGACGATCGACACCTTTTTGTAATATTTTGTGAATATGGATGAAGGAGTATGACAAGTTCGCCAACATTTCTAACTCTGTGGATACTCATGGTGTTTGCTGGCTCTTCGGTTGAGGATATTTTAATGATCAAAGTGCGAACAAAACGCGAAAAAAGCCCGAAAACTTGAAGTTTGAGATTTGAGTTACTGAAGATCAATACGTACACATGAGACAACAAACCTTGAAGGTTAGTCTTAAGATGTTGATGTTTTATTTTTGTGAATCACAAAGTTGACTGTGGAAACGATCGTGAGATATTTGATCCGAGGAAAGATAGAAATTTAGAGTTTGATATTATTTTACTTCAACTTCGAAGTAAAATTGCGTTGAGTTTGAGGTGGCCCCAAGCATCAAATCACTTTAAATAACATCGTCTTTTCCTTCTCTTTACAGTCATATAGGACACAAGGCTTTAAAAAATGTTCCAGCTTCAGGATTAAGTTCCTCTAACTACAACCAACCCTCGGCGAATTATTTTTCGGGAGGTTTTGGTGGATTTTTCAAGTCATGACCCAAAACCGTCTTTAGTAGTAGTAGTAGAAACTTTATTAAAGTGTCAAAAACCGTCTAGCCAGGGAACAAAATCCCTTACTAATTTGGGGACACCAATTAGGGGAGAATATACAAACTAAATACAGTAGTAGATAAAATATCTATAGTTAACTTATTAAGAGATTTATAGTAAAAATACACAGAAGTCAAAATGAACAAAGGCTACAGCCTGCGCAGCCATCATCTAAAAGTTCACTTATATTGAGTTGGCGTATCTTGCTTTTAAACGACGTTAGGGTTGTGACGTCCCTGATACTCTTGGGTAGTTTTGTCCATAGCTTAGGCCCTAAATATCTAATAGAGTGCTTGCCATAGGTGACTGTCTCATACCTAGGTATAGAGAAATCTGCTTGCCGCAGATTGTAATTACTATTTGGTTCTTTAAAGATGTTACTTATATATGCAGGGCACAGTTTATGCTTTGCTTTATACATAAGGATGCACAGATCCTGTAATCGACTATTTAGTAGTGTTGGCAGATCTGCCTTCTCTAATAGTTGTTCATAACTAGAATTATTATCCTTGAAAACCGCTCTAAGTCCTCTTTCTTGTAGTCTTTCAAGCTTTCGAGTGTCACTCGCTTTACAAAAATGCCACACTAGGTGACAGTATGTGAGGAATGGTAATATCGCGCTTTTGAATAATATTAACTTAGATTTCATAGGAATTAAATTACGTAGTCTCATTAGAACACCAATTCTCTGGCTGGCTTTTTTACAAATAGAGATTACGTGCTCAGAGAAATTTAGCTTAGAATCTAACACTACTCCTAGAAGTATGATATTATCTTTAGTTTCAATCACAACATCATTCATGCAAATATTGCTGTCATTTTGAGTGGAGCCCAAGTTCAAAACTTGGTACTTTTTGAGGTTTCCCGCCAATAGGTTAGAATTGTACCACGTTGTTGCTAAGTTGGCACTATCCTTTAACTGGGAAGTCACAGCTGCCTGGTCTGCTCCTGCGTGGTAAATTTGTACCATGTTGTTGCTAAGTTGACACTATCCTTTAACTGGGAAGTCACAGCTGCCTGGTCTGCTCCTGCGTGGTAAATTTGATGGTCGTCGGCATACATAGACATACATAGTTCGCTTTTTGCTCTCTAAGTCTGTTGAATATGGTGGGTAGGCATGTGTCTTAACAACGGTTATGGCCTTACCTCAATCAACTACGGTTTTGGCGGTAATTTTTATTATTGCCTTTTCGAGCTTCATGTGCTAACTACAGGAAAAACTTCGGTAAAACTTATTTATCAATTGGCCCCCAAATCCCTTTCTATTGTCAGTTCATTGTTTATTTATCTGGCTTTCGGTCTAACTAGTCCATTAACCCCCAAAAAATGCGTGGGCTTTGTCTCATGAGTAAAACTGGTGCCCTTTTCTTCATGTTCATGTGTTATTCGAAACGAATGGCGTCAGCTGTATTCTGTCCTGTTCATTTCAGTAGAATGCTTTGCCTTGCGAAATGAATGTTGAGTCGAAGTGCACTATGAATTTCAAACCAGTTGAGTTATATTTCACTTTGCTGTATGTGTCGTGATCATGAAATTCTTATTTATTAAGATTGATGATATGAATTAACTTTTATGTTCTCTTCTGTTTAAGGTAATGTGAAGTGACCCAATAATTGGTAATATAGACAGAATGGTTGGCAGTGACATTTACTGTGGCAAGCTGTTATTCAAGAATTTGTCATTATTCCCAGAAGCTTACTACTGGTTTAAATTATTAGTCTTTTGTTCTCTGTACACAACTTGCCTAGACTAATATGCTATATGGGAGTTATGTCTACTTTATTTGTAAAATTGGTAAAATTACCAATAAAATTTTCAATAAAGTTTTCAGAAGTTTTGTCCAGATTTCATTGAAAATGAATGTGAGAAGTGATCAGTCATATTCCTTAAGAGTGTTTAAGCTTCCAGGATGAGAGCTAATAAATTTATTGAGTGATTCATACATGATTTGTCTCCTGTAAAATTGTCACAGCTAAACCTCCTGGCCAATGTGTATAAATTTCTTTAATATAGCAGCCAGGTTGGTGTTCATTACCACTTAAAGTGCAGTATCAAAGTCTCCTTTTGACTTCAGTCTAATTTCTCGAAAATCTAAAAGGTATAAATGATCCATTTTCATAAAAAAGCAAAACTCTCCTCGTTATTTTAATCTGACATTATTCAGTCTTGTTTCCAGGGGATACAAGCCTTGGGAAAAAGTTTGGGTTTTGTCCTCACTGATACTATCAGCTGTGCAGGTTCTTATGAAATTGTCAGATAACTCTCATAACTTAATAGGTTGCAAAAGGTGTATGTGATGTTTTTTGGCTGTAAGAAGGATGGATGAAGTCAAATATATTTTTTATTAGGAAATTAATTGATTCAGTTGTGATTTGTTAAAAAACTTTTCAACCAAAACCTAAACTTCTGTGAACTTTTTCTTTTTGCAAATACATTGCACTAGCAGTTTAAGCTCTAAAACACTCAAAGGAATTGAACTCGATTGTACACGCTTTTGCATTTGGAAAATCAAGCAATGTGACTTCCTTTCACACCACACAACCATATTAAGACTAGGGTGCTTCCATCTAAGTTACAGAGGGAAAAATGACAAGAAAAGTTGTCTCAAGAACTTGCTCTACTATTGTTTTCCAATGCATTTTCCTGCTTGACTTTTTTCACGGGAAACCCACACAGGCATATAGCAGCAGTTATCCACTTCAAACAGAAATTTACTGAACAAGTGCAGACAAAATGCCTCTCTGGTTGATCTATGTAAAAGCCCAGAAACTGCCCAAAAACATCACATACACCATCCGCAACCTTGCGTTTCAACCTATTAAATTACAAGAGTTATCTGACAATTTGATGAGAACCTGTACAGCTGATAGTATCAGTGAGGAAGTTCTCATCCTGGAAGCTTAAACACCCTTAAGGAATATGACTGATCACTTCTCACATTCATTTTCAATGAAATCTGGACAAAACTTCTGAAAACTTTATTGGAAATTTTATTGGTAATTTTACCAATTTTACAAATAAAGTAGACATAACTCCCATATAGCATATTAGTCTAGGCAAGTTGTGTACAGAGAACAAAAGACTAATAATTTAAACCAGTAGTAAGCTTCTGGGAATAATGACAAATTCTTGAATAACAGCTTGCCACAGTAAATGTCACTGCCAACCATTCTGTCTATACTACCAATTATTGGGTCACTTCACATTACCTTAAACAGAAGAGAACATAAAAGTTAATTCATATCATCAATCTTAATAAATAAGAATTTCATGATCACGACACATACAGCAAAGTGAAATATAACTCAACTGGTTTGAAATTCATAGTGCACTTCGACTCAACATTCATTTTGCAAGGCAAAGCATTCTACTGAAAGGAACAGGACAGAATACAGCTGACGCTATTCGATTCGAATAACACATGAACATGAAGAAAAGGGCACCAGTTTTACTCATGAGACAAAGCCCACGCATTTTTTTGAGGTTAATGGACTAGTTAGACCGAAAGCCAGATAAATAAACAATGAACTGACAATAGAAAGGGATTTGGGGGCCAATTGATAAATAAGTTTTACCGAAGTTTTTCCTGTAGTTAGCACATGAAGCTCGAAAAGGCAATAATAAAAATTACCGCCAAAACACAGTAAAAAAATAAGCCAAAACCGTAGTTGATTGAGGTAAGACCATAACCGTTGTTAAGACACATGCCTACCCACCATATTCAACAGACTTAGAGAGCAAAAAGGCCAAAGACGGTTTTGGGTCATGACTTGAAAAATCCACCAAAACCTCCCGAAAAATAATTCGCCGAGGGTTGGTTGTAGTTAGAGGAACTTAATCCTGAAGCTGGAACATTTTTTAAAGCCTTGTGTCCTATATGACTGTAAAGAGAAGGAAAAGACGATGTTATTTAAAGTGATTTGATGCTTGGGGCCACCTCAAACTTAACGCAATTTTACTTCGAAGTTGAAGTAAAATAATATCAAACCCTAAATTTCTATCTTTCCTCGGATCAAATATCTCACGATCGTTTCCACAGTCAACTTTGTGATTCACAAAAATAAAACATCAACATCTTAAGACTAACCTTCAAGGTTTGTTGTCTCATGTGTACATATTGATCTTCAGTAACTCAAATCTCAAACTTCAAGTTTTCGGGCTTTTTTCGCGTTTTGTTCGCACTTTGATCTATTTATTTATTTATATTTATTTATTTATAATAACTTCATTTGCCTAAATAATAAGATAATAATAATAATAATAATAATACAGACAGATAACAATAGAAATAACATCGAGATGCAAAAAGGCAAAAAGGGTCAAGCCAGAGAGGAACTAAATTCTCATTGACGGCAGCCCCCAGAATAAAAGCAATATGCAATAAAAATAAAACTAAAGTGTAAAGGTAAAAATTATTGAAAAAACAAGTTAATTGATAAATGGATATTGGTGCAATATTATTGATATTGTTTAAAAATGTGTTCTTTCAGTTTTTTTTTAAACTTACTAGCAGAGCTAGAGCTAACTATGTCACTTGGCAAGTCATTCCAGATTTTTATATATTTATACCAAAAAGAGTTCTTGAGGATATTTGTTCGAGCATAAGGCGTCCAGATTTTGACATTGTTGGTAGATCTCGTCCGACTATTGGAGAAAGTTAAGTAATTACATAAGTCTACTCTTGAAAAACCATTAATGAATTTGAATAATTGCACTAAACTAAGAAATTCACGACGCGAGTTGAGTGTTGGCCAGCCAAGATACTTCAAACGTTCATTATAGTCGATAGAACTACCAAGGATCCACCTGGAAGTATTCCTTTGCACTCTTTCAAGCTTATCAGAAAGATATTGTTGATGTGGATTCCACACAGGACAGGCATACTCAACAATTGGCCGAACCATAGACTTGTATCCAATTGATATTGCTTCAGAGCTTTTCCCAAATGTGCGCTTTAGTAGGCCAAGTATCTTATTTGCTTTAGCAGCAACAGAGAGAACATGCGGTTTCCAAGATAAGTCAGATGATATAATGACTCCAAGATGTTTGTGTGTTTTAACCTGTTCCAGTGGGATTGAATTGATGTTGTACGAGCAAGGTGTTACAGATCTAGATCTCGTGATTTTCATACATTTGGATTTAGTTGCTTTAAGTTTCAAAAGCCACTTTTTACACCAGTCTACGATCTGAGACAAGCTTTCACACACAGGTTGATGAACAGATGATGGATGATCTGAGTTAAACAATAGAGTATCATCGGCAAACATTTCACTTGAACACGATAAGTTCTCAGGTATATCGTTGACATACAACAAGAACAACATTGGCCCAACAATACTTCCCTGAGGGACACCAGAGTAAACCATGGACCAGTCTGATCATTAAAATATCCTCAACCGAAGAGCCAGCAAACACCATGAGTATCCACAGAGTTAGAAATGTTGGCGAACTTGTCATACTCCTTCATCCATATTCACAAAATATTACAAAAAGGTGTCGATCGTCCATGGACCAATCTGATCATTAAAATATCCTCAACCGAAGAGCCAGCAAACACCATGAGTATCCACAGAGTTAGAAATGTTGGCGAACTTGTCATACTCCTTCATCCATATTCACAAAATATTACAAAAAGGTGTCGATCGTCCAGTGAAACCTCGCAGAAACGCGTCGAAAACTCTACAAATGGCGCCGAACGCGACAAACTAATTCCGTTCGCGCATGCGCAGACAAAATGCCTACCTGCTTTCCCCTCAGCCTCGTCTTGGTGCTAAAAACTAATTACCAGACTTTCTCGCACTAACAATTCGAAACTAGCCTATTGATATTCGACGATACGACCCAAGTGATGGGGGGAAGTAATGTATAGCATGTAATGTGCAGGACTTTTCATTGGAACGTTCGTAAGTAAATATGGAGAAACTGTGAAGTAAATGGGGGAGTAGTAAGTATAGGTTCTTATAATTAGGTTCATTCACGGGTACAAGCCCCCTTGATTGAGCCTTGTAACATAGGCTTCATTTGACGTCGCTCGTTGATGTTAAGGCGATGAGATGAGTCTCAAGCTCTTAAAAGGGTCTAAGACTATTTCATACAATGCAAAACAATAAGCAAGGATCGGTCGAAGTGATGATTCCATAACATGTAACATCGAGGCCGCCTTTCTCTTGAATCGGATGCGAGGTGGTCGAACTCGAACACTCGCTTAATTATTTTAAAATTGTTTTGAAATATGGCCAAAGAAAATTAGCTGGAATCATACTCTAGGTAATGCTTTTTACTCTGTCCACCTTTACTCTTGCTTATTTAATTCGGAACATTTTGAAACAGTTTCTGGGAGTCTTTTGAACAATTTCCTGAGCACTACAACAGAGACCGAGAGGCTTGTTTGGGTCGTGTTTTGGAGCTAGGCAGTTTATTAAATTTAATGAAAAAAATATTAATGAAACTTAGAAGGATTAAAACTGCCCATGGTGTGGGATCGAAGGGGATGGAAACTAAGGTCAGACTAAAACTTACTAAGGAATAAACTTGTTGCTTGCTTGATAGTCGTGAAGACTGTCAAGACTCGTAAGACGTACTCAGCTACCCAAGCAGTAAAACACGAAAATAAATTTGCAATGAAATCGTGCTAGGGCGGGACAAAGCCATAATGGTTCTATCCAAGTCCTATTACTCACATAAATGCTAAACAAATTGCTCAGTCCAGGAAAGATTAACAAGTAACATGCCTGTGCTTATTGTGGACCTATTTGTCATCAATTTTTGGATTCGTATTAATTGCATTGATATTTATGGAGATAAATGTAGTTTACTTGGGAAGAAACTTCACAGCCACACTCAGAAATTTTCGGCAGTTTGTATCCTCCATTTACCAAGGTCCTTGTTGTAATGTAGATTACTTTCCATGTGAATCCAATGTAAAGTTATCCTGGCCCAACATTCCTGACAGAATTGACTTACTTAAACCTACCCTGAAACACTATAATTATATCTATTCAGCTTGGTTTTTCAATGGGGATGTGCTATCAAATTCATTCGATCTTTTAATTTATTATCAGTGCAATTGTACCTTACAAATATTGGTCAAAATTAGGTTAATCTATAATCAAGTGCATTTATAACTCAGTTTATGTTACAGGTATCAATGGCCAATTTTTAGAAGTAGTCTGAACATTTTTGTAAAAGAAAGTGAAATCTCAGACAATGTGCTTATAGGCATGTTCTTTTAAGCAAGGTCCTGTAAATGCATTGACTTGAGTTACTTTGATTCCCAGTCTATACTAAATCACCAACGTGAACTGTGAGGAACTTTGATGGTCCATCGTTTTTGGGATGGAAAACTGGGAGGTGTTATTAATTGATTACATTATTATATTTTCCCTTCATTTCATGTACATTGCAGGCATAAATTCACATGTGTAAAGCATAATTATGTTAATAAGTAAACTTACTTTACTAATAACTTTGATCACTCTTATAGGCTGCCATGGCAACAGGCACAAGCAAAACCCCTATTTTGTTCATGCCAACAACACTTCCAGGACCTCCTGCCACACCCACAGTTCTTACAAGTCCCTCACCAGCAGCAGGCCCTGGTGGGTAGAATAATTTTCCTATTTATTTTAACAATAGAATTTACTGGCACCTAATCTCTGGTCCCTGTAGAGGCAGGTAGCTTTGTTTCCACAAGAATCTCAACATTTCCTGTCAGGTGAAGTAGAGGAAAATGCTATTGACTTGGAGAGGAAGGGAGGGGGGGGGGGGGGAATAGCTGGGTCAGTTGTTAAACCTTTTACCCTTAAGAGTTTAAGGTTGATTAACATTTAATTTCTCACACCTGAATCACTCATTAAGGTTATGAGAATTAGGGAAATGATGATCAACCAGAGAAGTTCTTGACTGTTAAAAAAATTCTCCTTGTCAGCACCATAGGAAATGTATAGAGAACAGTATGGAGAATATGCATACTGATGTTAGGGTGCAAAGGGTTAATGGATTTGTGCCAATGGCCTCTCAGACCCCCTAGCCCATAATAGTCTATTCTGTGGCCAGTTATAGACCCCATCTCAGTCAATTTTGGGCAAATGTAAGTTTTGTGATCCCAAGCAAAAGAATCTTCTCATTTTTTAATCCCTCCTTACCAGAATTTCCTCACCCCCAAAATTCCAAAAATATGCGATCCCATTGTAGTAACTCTATTGAAAATGCAAAAGTATTATAATATGACTCCATCCAAAAGCACAGGGGCCTCATAATTAGTGCGCTCAACTCTGGATAGAGTGGTCTGGGTTTGATTCCTGTGCCTCTCTTCACTCAGGTGTTTAAATGGGTAGTGGCGAATTTAATGCCAGGGATAACTCTTTGGTGGAATAGCATCCCATCCAGGGGGAATAGAAATACTCCTACTCACCTCATGCCACAGAAACCAGAGTTGAGCGCCAACCTCATGGGCTGCTTGGCTCATAAACTGACTTTACCTTACCATCCAAAAGCACATCCCCTTTTGCCTATTACTAGAAAGTATCCCCTCTCCTGGGCACTGACTTCAGCCATGTGCTGATCACATCTTTTTCCTGGTCCTTGATCTCTTTCTTTTAAATGAATCCAGAAGGAAAATAAATTGATGAAATGACACTTGGCGTGATCCATGTAAAATAACCACGCAGAAGTGATCGGTATGAATAGTTCATTCTTCTTTGTAATCATAAACCCCAGCAGGAAAACAGGTTGGTGCCAGGTGCCAATTATAGAGAAAAAGGAGTCCAGGCCAATTCCTGCTTATCTGACCTCATATTCTTGCCTGCACTTCACATATGGCAAACTTGAGGCAAGAATGTTATTATTCCATCATCATTTAATTTTCTGGTACTTTGCCCTATTCAAGAGTGTGATACTGTGGCACGTTTTGTGCGTACCATTGCCCTGTTAAAAAGTTAAAATGGCCTGATAGTTGAATTATAAATATACATGTATATTTGCTCGCTTGACAGGCTAAGGAGTATTCATAGTCTGTGAAATTGGCAAATCCCTTCCAAACAATGGTGAGATTTTCCCCAATGCTTACTATTTTAAACCTAAAATCTTAAAGTTTAATGTGAACCTGCATTTCAAATGAGATTTATTTGAATATATTTTCTTTTATAATTTCATTCAGTCAACAGCTTTGATTTGGATGACAAACAAAAAAGATGGGTTGTGATTGGAATTGCATTAAACAAGCTTCTATTACCAATTCTCCGTGGCTTTGCTGGAAAGGAACTTGCTAAACACTACACTTCATTGAAGAGCTCCAGTGGAATCGATAAGCAGGTTCATCCCACTCACTTGAAAAAAGATAGATCATTTGATTTAAACTATGGCAGCATTAACAACAACTGGGGAACATTCAAAAGAAAGGTGCATCGATATGATTACAAAGTGACATCTGCTGAGGATCTGGCCAAACTTTACCTTGAACCACACATGGCCAAGTTTACAGGTGGATAATTGAGTTTTCTTCGGATGTCTCTCGTATTTTGGACACAGAACGAAGCTTTACGCTATACAATCTCAAATCCCTAGTTGATCTTGTCGATAATTACCACTTGCAGTGGAATACAATGACGAGGGAAAAAGTTTATGATATATACTTTTTGCCAGATCAGTCTGCGATTTCTTATTGGCACGTCGATCTCTTACACAGGTGATTTGGTAATATCAATTAACTAAGTTGAAATTGTAAATTGACCACCGTAGAGAGTTAAAAAGCTGACGTTTCGAGCGTTAGCCCTTCGTCAGCGAAGGGCTAACGTTCGAAACGTCAGCTTTTTAACCCTCTACGGTGGCCAATTTACAATTTCAACTTAGTTAATTGATTTTAACAAATTACCTTGTTACCCCCACCGACACAAAACCACAGTTTCTTTAGAAACTTACACCCTTTATTCTTACACAGATGGCTTGGCGTTGAAGCGCATGCCCAAAAGATTCTTGGGCCGACAAGACTCTGACTTCTTGTTCAGCCGAGTCAAGAGTCATACCTTTCAATCTGGAAACTATTCTGAAAGACTAGGATATTACCTACACAATCTTTCTCCCCAAGAAGACGTCTACTAATAATTTACCTTGTATCAGTAACTTACTCCTTGTTCTAACCTCAATTATAAATCCTATTGCATATTTTCAGGTTTTGATAGTACATGCGACTTGTCAGCAGTTTTAGGAATGCTGGCCAATTCATCCGTGTTTCACACTCGCATTCAAACAAATTCGAAGGATGTGCGATCCAAAGTAAGAAATGAGTGGGGACACTGTAACTTTGATCACTGGAATGAACTGGACTTCAACAACGGTTTCCAACTCATGGAGACATTGATTCGTTCTTTGGGCCTTCCAAAAGCCGATGAAGACCAAGTATGTGATGAGCTTCAGGAGTGGGAAACCAAGGGTTAGTCATCTTAATAATGAGACGATGATGTGCATGTGGCGCATAAGGCCCTAACCAAATATATTCGGTGCCTCTCCAAGGGTGGGCCCTGGGAGACTGAGGCACTGAAAAATACTTTCAAAAAATACTTAAATACTTTTGGATACCTCTTCTAGGGTGAACACCAGTCTTTCTTGCAGCTCTGTGTGAACTGATCTTCTCAACGTTAGTTTCATCATTTCTCGCCTACATTTGCTGTATGGGGGAATAGTCCATTTCACAGTTGTATGGTTGGTTGTCAAGCCTTTGAACGGGAGTGAGGCTAGGGGTGACCTTGTTATGATACAAATTTTGCTCCTTTTTAAATGTAAATCACTTTGTTATCTTGCTAACTAGATACAGGTCTCTATCACGACAAGGTCACCTTCAGCCTCACTGCAAATCAAAGGCTTGGCAACTAAGTACACAACCTTAAAATGGCCTATTTAACCAGTGTCTTGGTAGAAAATGTTCAGTCCACTGTTTTCCACCTTCCCTTTTTAATTTTTTTCTCAAAATCAAAAGGCTCTTTGGCTACCCAAGGTAAAATATTCACATCATGGCTGACGTTGTTTCTTGGCAGGTTTGAAATTGTGCATGGGTTCTCCAGTGGACAAGGATCTGATGAAACTTGTCAGCATTGAAGTAACCAACTTAACACAAAACTTAGAGACCATAAAGAAATTCAATGTTGATGAAGCCAAGAGGATAGGAGAAGCTCTTCAAGACGCCACAAATGAAATAACTAAGTTTGATAAACGTATAGCGGACATAGAAAGTCGATTGGAAGAAGAGCACCAGGCGCAAACAGACAAGAACAAAGAATTCTCATCAGCAATTGAAGGTATTACTAACAACATAACTATAATAGAGGAACGTCAAGATACAAATGAACAAAACATTTCCTTGTTAGAAGAAAGGCATAATGAGCTAGAATCATCTGTAACCTCTTTAAAAGATGGACAAGGTGCACTTACCTCAAAGGTAGAAGCTTTAGAGTTCGGACAAACTCAGTTAGATTCTCGGCTGAAAAAGTTAGAAGAGGGTATTGCCATTGCAACAGTCGATGCTGAAATTTTGCATCTGCCCAGTCGCAATCATTGCTTTTGTGGTCGCGAACGTGAGCTCCAAAAAATTGCATCGCAATTGAAAAATGTTGTGAGGGGTTGTTCGGAATCAGCTATTTGCGGTCTCGGGGGTGTAGGAAAAACATCTCTTGCTGTCGAGTTTCTCTGGCGACAGAAAGATAAGGAGAAATATCCCGGTGGTATTTTCTGGATTTCGGGCGAAAACAAGGACCTTTTCCAGTTGTCTGTCAGCGAGATGGCACGTCAAATTGGAACTTTTGATGACAAGGACTTTTCGAATTCGCTGTCAAGAACCTTGGACTGGTTGAGAAAGCGTGAACAGCTGTGGTGTCTAGTGGTTGACAATCTGGATGAGTTAGAAGTGTCCATGGATATGAAGAAGTTGCTCACTGGTCATTGGAAACAAGCCGCCCGTGGTCATATCATCATAACCACAAGAAGAGAAACAACAGAAATCGGAGAAGAAACAGGAATCGAAGAAAGCTCTTGTATTGAGTTGAAATGCTTCACAGAGGAAGAGGGAGTTCAATTTTTAAAATCAAGAGGTGGAACAGCCGGACAAGACAGTGATCTCTTTGAGCTGGTCGGAGAGCTCGGCGGACTGCCTTTAGCTCTTGATCAAGCTGCTGCTTACATTCGATGTCTTCGCCAGCCTATCAAAGAATATCTGAAGAAGTATAGGAAAGAGAAGATGCTTCTCTTGAAGAAGAAGAAGGCTCGTAATTGGGTGGAAAATACATCACCTGAGCGACTGGCTGTCCACACAACATGGTCGTTAAATTTTAAGCACGTCAATCAAATGTCAGAAGATATGGATCTTGGAGAAACTCCCTCAATCGTAATGAAAATTTGTGCCTACCTAGGTCCCGATGACATTCCTTATCAGGTGATAAACGAAGGACTCCACGTTGTGGGAACGTCTAAGGCAGTAGGCGATTTGTGGGATGCAGCCGAGATAATGTCCTTTTTTACTAAGTTTTCCCTTTTTCAAAGGTATGGGACAGATTCTTTTAGTGTACATCGTCTGGTGCAAGACGTTATCCGAACTGAGATTGAAAAGGACAAAATTGAACTGCGTATACTATGCTGTGCAGTGCACACACTTAACCATGCACTAACAAAAACACTCTCCCCAGCGGAAGTCTGCAGGAGTTTCGTTGAAGATTCGGTCTTCAGTGTTGAGAATCCTCCTTCGTTAAAACTGTGGAGCAAGTTGGCATCACACTCAACCTATTTGCAAGAACATTTGCGTAGCCACCTGGAGAAACATGAAAATGATGTCGAACATTTCTACACCGATGCAACTGTTCGTATCTTTAATGAAGCAGCGATATTTTTTAGTGTTTCGCAGGAGAAAGTGAAAGCTCAGGCCATGCAAAAAAAGAAACTAGATTTGCTAGTACACCTTGAAAATCCGACCCCTGAGGAAGATTATAACTTGCCGCATTATTTTGTTGATGTACCTTTGAAAGACAAGGACTACAAGGTGATAACGTGTTGTATGAGAAATCCTTCTCCTGAAAACGAGGCCGTGGCTGAAGAGGATTTTTCTTATAATGAGAAGAAGGAGGAAGCCGACCAACTCAGGGAAAAAGGAAACGATGCTTTTAAAAATGGCAATTTGAAAGAAGCACTGAATCTTTACACAAGAGCCATTGATTTGTGGCCAAATGACCACAAGCTGCTTTGTAACAGGGCCCTCTGCCATTTGAAACTTGGAGAACCAAGAAATGCTCTGGAAGATTGTCAAAAGTGCCTTAATCTAAAACCTGATTACAACAAAGCACTTCAACGAAAGGCTTGGTCTCTGCGAGAACTTGCAGAAGGAGGAAATAGTGAGCTCGAAGGTCAGAAACGTGCAGCAATGGCAGTGGCCCTTCACTTCGATCCCAGTCTTCGCCAAGATAAAATGTTTTGTGACAGGTGTCCTGAGGCACCAGGGCTTCGTATTAGAGAGATAAATAACGAAACTGAGCTGGTGTTTGCTTTGACGACGACTAAAGGAGACGAAACCTTGCTGTTGCATGAAGGAGAGTACCATTTAACTTTCTTTGGAACTTTTAGGGACCTTCAGATCGTAGGTCTTGGACCCAAGACTTATTTGCATTGTACAAATATCTGCCAAGTTGCTCGCGCTAAATGTTATTTTGAACATATAGTGTTTCCCAGTGGGAACGTTCCTCTACTCTGCGAAGGAAAATACGGAGCCGTACACTTGAGTCAGTGTGAGATCTCAGGAGGAGGGAAAAGCTGTGAGGACTTTCCAGACTGTAACGGAGGACCAGGCTGTGTCGCGCCCTCTTCGGGAAAGCGTCCTTGCGATCGCACAAGAAAATTTGGCGATTCAGAATCAACGTCTGGCATAGTTGGCTTTCCGGGAGTAGATATTTCACACGGGGGCTCTGGACTTATTGAAAACTGTGTGATTCATAACTGTGGGGGCGGAGGTGCTCTTGTTGTTGGGCAAGGTTCTCGACTACTGGTGAAAAACTGCGAGGTGTACAAGAACCACCAAGCAGGATTAGAGGCAAGGGAAGGAGGAGAACTTGAAGCGATTGGAAACAAGATATTTGACAATGGTATTCACGGCATTCTGATTTGGAAACTCGCTGGGAAGTGTGACGTCAATGACAATAAGATATTTGAAAATGCAAAAGAAGGCATCATCGTCGGGGATACAAAAGAGAAGATAAGTTTACGAAACAACAGTATCCACCACAACAGACCCTTTGGTATTTCCCTTGATAATAATCCTCAAATTTTTATAAGCAACAATAGGATTTTCGAGAATGGATTCTGGGGCATCCTCGCTAAAGGGAGAACTTCAGCACGCATCGTGGGAAACGAACTCACTGGCAACAAATGTGGTGGAATTTTTATTGGTGTCAATTATTCTGGGAGGGTTGTTCTGGAAACAAATACTGTTAGAGATCACAGTGGCCCTTGGCTTGAGTATCAATTCAAAAGCGGTACCTTGGGTAACATTTCTAGCAGTTTACTTGACAACATAGAGAGCGATCCTCTGGGAGATATGCTTCCGGAGGGTGAAAAGCAAGTTTATTCAAAGCCTCCCATTCTTAGAGGAAATAAAGAATTCAAGAATGAAGAAGGCACGTATCATCCCAGAGAGGTGGCTGAACGACTCTGCAACGGTTGCACTTATTGTCGTCGCCGAAGAGATAAAGTAATGCGTTTTGTGAAGTGCCCAGGATGTCACATCGCATCTTACTGCAGCAAAGAATGCCAGCGGAACCACAGACGTAAACACAAGACAATATGTTTAGTCCTCAAAAGTCGCTTTGCTGTTGACGTTAGCCGTATTCCTTTAGTTGAGCAAGGAGAACACTCGTACTCGTTGCGAACGTTTGGCACTCATTTGAAGGGGATCGGAAAGGGGCCCAAACCAAAACTTAACAAAGAGTTTATCGTTAAGATTCAAACACAAACTCTTAACAGCCACCCACTGCAGTTGCTGAAAGTTTACGACCAAAGTGTCACGATCGATTGTTTCATCCAAAGTCCAGAAGTCTTCAACATGATAATGGATTGTGGCGTTCTTGGAGGTTTAAACAAGTTTACAAGTAAGAAGTGTTTTTTCTGGGCGATTTTTACTGAGCTAGGAGGAAAGCTGACAATTTATCTCGATCACCTGGCTCCTTATCAAGAGTGGTAAAAGTTCACTGGACAGTTTCCTACGATCCTCTTCAACCCGACCAAGTATTCCTGGAGTAGTTTTGTAGTTGAACATTTCCTTCTATCGAGAAGGAAACGTTGGTTAGTCTTTGCTTCTTAATCCAAGTGTCCTCACGTGCCTTTTTGGAAAAAAAAATATTTGCTTAGGGAAACTTGCTTAAAACTTCGGATGAAATTAAAACCTGGAATTCTCGAAGAAATGCTTCTTTATTGATTTTTAACTCACGCC
>NC_142532.1:21649541-21654541 GCF_964205215.1 Stylophora pistillata
TCATTAAATCCCCTGATGAGTGGGCGACCACGAAAAAGGCTCGTAGGGATGAACTTGTAGTTTACTTGTCTTTTTCCTCCCACAATATATACTTCGCTCTACTTCTATGTATTGAGCACTGTTCTACGAAAATCAAGTTATATATATATATATATATATATATATAACTGCAGACAGAGCTGTTTCGGCCTTCTGGGCCTCATCGGTGCAGTGCTGATGCTAGGATGGAGGAGAACCGAGACGGTCACCCCAAACGACGCAACGTTTGTGGTATCGTCTAAGCCATGCCACTGACCGTAAATATCGATCTCTATGTAATATGACCTCTATTTTACCTCTGCGAAAACGACGCGAAGTACCTTATTTCAATGGGTCACTATTCAGACTTAACACAACAACATAACAAGAAACTAAGCACACAAAATTAAAAAGCAGGATTGCATCGCGTTGTAGCGTACGAAGTTGCATAATTTTTCATTTCTTTACGGAGGACAACGGCCATCTAGGCGTATTTTGAACTTTTCGATTTTTCGGAGAAAAAAAGCGCGATAGAACTTTTTGCTATAATTTTCGAAAAGGTTCATTAAAAGGGTCCTTTAGAAAAAATAAAATGAATTACGATATTTTGCAACTGTCAGCGGATTCTCGATATTTACGGTCAGTGGCTCTTAACACTCGTTTTCAAAAACGTTTCAGTTATCTTTTCCCATTAAAAAAGTTTCGTTTAGTTTAGTTTAATACATTCGCCACAGTTCAACAAATACAATAACTAATCTACATTGCACAGTACCAAGAAAGAAAAAGTAAAAATGGAGTAGCAGGAGAGAGGAACAGAACTTTCGTCCCAATTGACACCTAACCCCTATTATATAACAGAAAAGTAAAAGGATTCAATAAAAAGGCTAAAAAGAGTTACAAGAAAGGCAAGTTATTTAAGATTATAAAATACTAACCTGGAGGACTGTATGAGTCAAGTTTGGAAAAGTATAGGTTGTTTAATTTAGATTTAAATGTTGGGAGCAAGGTTATACATTTAATTTTGGGTGGAAAAGTATTCCACAGTCCTGCAGACCTATTAAAAAAAATTCTCGAAAGTAGTCCTGTTTTGTGTTTAAATCTTATATTATAATTGTTCGGATCATAGTTGCGGGTTTTGTAACAAGGATTAGAAGTGCACAGATAATCATGGATATCCGTAATTATCAGACAATGTCTTGATTTGAAAAATAGTAGCAGGTCTGAAATCTCTCTGCGGTGTTCCAAGGGTAGTGAAGTTCAGTTTAATAAGTCTCTCACTATAAGAAATGTCTTGGGGATAGCTCAAAATGAACTTCGTTGCCCTACGTTGGACATCTTCTAACAGCTTACGATGCTTGACTGTGTAAGGTGACCACAGGTTACTGTCATATTCCAGTTTAGGTCTCACGAGGGCACACTAGTACAGGAATTTTCTGATGGTGCCGCTGAGACAGGTCCCGGCATGCTCTTTTGATAAGGCCAAGGGTTTTGTTGGCCTTCGCCAAGGTTTTGACATAATGTAATATAGGGATAGTTTTTCAGTTTTTAGTTTTATTAAGAGGATAACTTTACGTTAGCGAATTGGGTAATATGTTACTTGCACCAATCAGATCGCTGCATGATCTATCGCATCATTGGGGCATGTTTGTACTGATGAAACCATCAGGATATTGTCCCTTATGTAAATCATGTCATGAAATTTGCACAGGGTGCCGCCAAGTTTTGCTATGGAACCAACCCTAAGAACAAAGGCTGATAGTTTCTAAAGAAACTGTTTGGGGGCTATGTCGGTGAGGGTAACGAAATAATTTGGATATATCAACAAAGTTGAAATAGTAAATTGGCCACCGTAACGAATACAAAAGCTGACGTTTCGAGCGTTAATTAGCCCTTCGTCGGAGCGAATAGAGGAATTGTGGGTTGTGTGTGCTTTTAAACACGAAGGCGCGCTATATAAGGAAGTCTTCCCTGGGAAGACCTAGGCTCATTTGTCACTTACCGTTGACGTGTGCGGGTCAAATCAAATGCTGGTAGACGAACAAAAGGAGCTAATGAGATATCTATTGTTTACTTCCACCAGCATGGTGGCATGAAGTAACGTGCGAACCGCCTACTTCGGTCTCAAATTTACCGCCACAAACAAAGATAGTTTCCATTGGAGAACGGAAATACAAATCTCAAAAATTTTTTTTTTTTTTTTTTATTACAATTTAATGACACATATAACTTACTTACTTACTTACTTACTTACATTAATAGATAATAATACAAAAGAGTAAAAAGAAAGGTGCCATAAGGATGGTCCGCAAAAGAGATAAATCCCCATGCACGGCAGACCACCTTTAACAAAAAAACAAATCCAAACTAAAGTCAATCAAATCTTGCAGTCAAATAATCCCTTACACCCCTTTTAAAACAAGAAACACTTGGAGCCTGACGGACCGATAGTGGCAGCCCATTCCACATGTGGACAATCCTATTAAAATAGCAAAACCTAAAAGTATCAGTCCTCGCGTAGTTCTTTTTTAATTTAAGTTCGTCCTTACCCCTCAACGAGTATCTTTCCGAATGTGAATAAAATTGGATATAAGAGGATATATCTATATTAATATACCCATTAAGAACTCTATAAAAAAATAGTACGTCAAAAAAGAAGCGTCTGTCCTCTAGAGATAACAGGTTCAGTTTTTCTTTACGAGTGTTGTAATCATCATCAGTTTTTAGAATAAACTTGGTGGCTCTTCGCTGAATCCTTTCCAATTTATTAATGTTTCTAGCCGTGAAGGGTGACCAGACAATAGTACAGTATTCCAATTGGGACCTTACCAAAGCACAGTACAACCTTCTTAACATGTTAACATCTTTCAGACCCTTGCATGTCCTTTTAATAAGGCCAAGAATCTTGTTAGCCTTGCTTGATATCTTATCAACATGAGCATTCCAGGACAACTTGTTACTAGTAACTAATCCAAGATCACAGAATTCAGATGTTTCTTCCAGAGAGCTCTCATTCAGCTTAAGGTCAGAACGAAAAGGCATACTTTTTTTCGTGATACGCATCAATTTGCATTTCTTTACATTAAAATCCATTAGATTTCGCTGACTCCAGATGTGTAGATTATTCAGGTCAGATTGAAAATCATGTTGGTCTGATGTACAGTTTATCAGTCTTGATGTTTTACAATCATCTGCGTACAGTGCGATTGTGTTTCCAGGCATAACCACATCCGGCAAATCACTAATGAAAATTACAAAAAATAATGGCCCTAGTAGGGAGCCCTGTGGTACACCAGATGGGATAACAGACCAGGTAGAACTCTGTCCTTCAATAACAACCCTTTGCTCTCTGTGGGTCAAGTAATCCTCGCACCATCTTAGTAGGCTACCAGAGATGCCGAAATTACACAACTTCAGAAGAAGTATATCATGTGATACTCTGTCAAATGCCTTAGAAAAATCTAAGAACACGACAGCCACCTGTAGTCCATCATCCAAGGCCTTTGTCCACTGATGGTGTGTTAATACCAACTAGGTAGCACACGAGCGACCCCTTATGAAACCATGTTGCCAATTTGTCAGGTAAGGGGCCACATGAGAATATATGGCATTATATACAATCTTCTCTTGGCATTTACTTGGAATCGATAACAGGGATATAGATCGATAATTCTCTACCACATCTTTAGCATCTGATTTAAACACAGGAGTGACATTAGCTCTTTTCCATGAAGAAGGAACTCTCCCACACCTGAACGACAAGTTAAACAGTAGAACTAATGGGTAAGATAGCTCCTCTGCACATTCCCTCAATATCCTCGCAGGAATGCCGTCTACTCCAGTTGCTTTATTAATGTCCAAGTTGCAGAGGATATTCTTAACTTCACTGTACGAAGTGAATACATCCATCAATAAGTTAGGATTAATCACATCAACATGAGAGCTGCCAGAGTTTGATGTTTTTGTAGAGAAAACGGAGCTGAAGAATTCATTGAACAGGGAAGCTTTTTCCACAGGATCTTTTGCAGACCTGGCTTTGCCAGAGTAAGTTATTACTTCTGGCAGTCTCTTGCTCTTGGACTTAAGAGAATGAAAAGACCAAAACTTCCTTGGATTAGTCTTCAGCTTATCCGATAGAGACTTTAAGTACTGGAAATACTTAAAGGAGATAAGACGTTTGGTCTGTTTCCTAAGAAGTTTAAACTTTGTTGTCACCTCGAGAGAAGCATTGGCCCTTAAACGCTTCCACAAGACTTTCTTTTTCCTCACTAACTTTAAGACCTCTTTATCTATCCATGGAGGTCTTGGCTTGCGTCTAAGCTTCATCTTTGGTACATGTTGATTGACTGCCGCGAGAACAAGATCTTGGAAATTCGCCGTACCTGAATCAATATCCTCACAGGATATGTAGGAATCCCATAAAATGTGAGAGAATGTATTTCTTAGACCATCAATGTCAGCTTTATCATATCGGTAAACTAATCTTTGACTGTTTTTCGGCCTATTATGATGAAGACATAAAACAATTTTGAGGAATGCGCCCGCTGTTCACTGCTTTGGAGTAGCTGTAGCTCAAGCTGAGTTGACTCTAAAAGTTCTACATCACACGACGGTTGAATTAAAAATGGTCCAGTGGGACCTAAGGCTCCTTTTATAGCGCGCCTTCGTGTTTAAAGGCAGAAAATGGAGCTATGTTATTGGTGGGAACATGGCAACGAGAAAAACACGAATAAATTAATGGAATGAAAAAGATATACATCGGCGAAACAGGCAGAAGACTAGGTGACCGATTCCGACAACACCTTCGCGACGTGGAAAGGAATGACAAGGACACATCGAAACCGGTCGCTAGACATTTTAATTTACCTAATCATTCTAAGCAACATATGGCAATCTGCGGTCTTTCCTTACACTTAGGTAGCACGGAAAGCCGTAAAACTCTTGAACAAAAGCTCATCTTTCAAATCGGCAGTCTAAATCCCACA
>NC_142532.1:21657041-21694541 GCF_964205215.1 Stylophora pistillata
CTAGCATCAGTTCTTCATCAGAGCCACACCCCCAATGAGGTTTCGCAGGCGTGGAAATAAAATACTAGATAAGGTTTTTCAAGGTCTGATTGAACGATTTTTCTTTTGTGTTGCAATATATGAATTCTCTACAAACGATCAAGACTTTTTAAAGGCAAAGTTAGTTTCTTCTCTTTCCGTGAGAGGCGTGATTTAAGTGCGCGTGCGAACCCATTCCATTATTCCCACTCTCTGTCCTACAATGTTACTCAAAAGTACTGAAATTTTTTTGGCCCGAAATGATTGTAAATGCAACTGATCAGGACTCATCCAGAGAAATGTAATGATTCTGGGACGATAAAATTTCAAACACTTAAAAGTCTACAACGAATAAAACAACAAACAAACCAACAAACGATCAAAAGCAACAACAACAACAACAGAAAACACACACACGAAGAGCTGAAAAAGCCTCATCTCTGAATTCCGTCGTAAAGAGACAGAAAATCCTAAGAAAATCAGTTCCTCTTGAAGCTTATGAATATGACATTGTGTACTTTGATAAAAGAGCACATGAAACGGATCGACACTATTCATTCCTATTCATTGACTGACCAAGCGTCTGTAAACTAAGTGCAGTTTTTCTGTCACTTTTACAGGTTGATTTTTTTAACTGCCCATCCTCCAAGAGCAAGGAAAAGTTGGTCAAGATGGCACAATCTTCGCCTTCTTCTGAAATTCCGGTTTACAGAGGCCAAGTTACACTCGTTTGAATGAACTAGTGGTGGAATAATTTAGCGTCATTTAGCACCACTCTCCTCTCGCTGACAGGTACTGTTTCACATCCAACATTGTGATTGGGCAAAACTAATGTAGCATACGAACATAAGTCGGCGTTACTCCTGCTAAATTTCGCATACTGTCACTGGGCTGTTTTGAACTTCAAAACGTTTAGACTGAAAGGTAAATTAAGACGATCGAAGAGTCAAGGGAAATTAATCAGTTCCGTTGTTCAATCTAATACTTACTCCAGTCCTGTTCCTGTATTTCCATTTTTCATGATCGAAAACTGGAGATGGGGGATACCCCCGCTACGTCATTTCTCAAAATTAAGTTCAACGATACGTTTCAATTTTGGGTGGAACGCTGTTTTCATGTTGGATTCCTATGGATTTTAAAGTAACATACAGCATGTAATCTGCTGAAATTTTCATTGGAACGTAAGTAAATGTGATGAAAGTTGGAAATAAATTGGGTTGTAACAAGAATAGATTAATTTCCTCGTGTAAGCCACCTTGCTTATGCCCAGATGCGGTTTCACTCGGCGTCGCTCGTTGATGACAAGGCGAGGAGATAGTCTCAAGCTCTTAAAAAGCTATTTCATACAATGCAAAACGTGAATCAAGGAATGGTCGAAGTGATGAAATATTCTATAACATGTAACATCGAGGCCATCTTCCTCTTGAAGCGGATGCGAGGTGGTCGAACTCGAACACTCGCTTCATTATTTTTAAATTG
Organism: Stylophora pistillata; assembly: GCF_964205215.1. Lineage (NCBI taxonomy): Eukaryota > Metazoa > Cnidaria > Anthozoa > Scleractinia > Pocilloporidae > Stylophora > Stylophora pistillata. Next base: position 21,658,539 of record NC_142532.1, read on the forward strand.
TTTTGAAATATTGCAAAAGAAAATTAGCTGGAATCATACTCCAGGTAATACTCTTTTACTCTGTCTTCTTTGTTCTTGCTTATTAAATTCGGAACAACCTTAAGCAGTTTCTGGAAGTCTTCAGAACAAATTCCGATAAACACCACTCAGACCAAGAGGCTTGTTTGTGTCGTGTTTTGGAACCAGGCAGTTTATTAAATTTATATATCCTACGTACATAACACATTAGACTATTTCATCGAACGTATTCGACGGATACACTAAAATAACGGTTCATTAATTCGAAGTAAATTATCAAAACTGCCTATGGTTGGGGTGGGAGGGAAAAAACTTAAATGTCTTACTGTAGAGTCAAAGAATAAACTTGTTGCTTGTTTGGTAGCTAGTAAGATGTGCTCAGATACCTAAGCGGTAAAATACTTAAATAGTTTCTCAGTATAAACGTGCTAGGGTGGAGCATAGCCATTGGTTCTATCCAAGTCTTTTGACAAGTGTCAGTGCTGAACAAATGGTTCAATCTGGGAAAGAGGGATCATGTTTACTATAGGTACTCTTGACTGATATATCAGTCAACATATCATTTGAGAGTAAGTCAAAACTCAACCAATATAATGTCGGTTGACACTCAGTCAATAGACCGTCCACAGTTGCTTGATAGTTGGTCGACACTCGGTCCATAGTCGCTCAATACCTGGCTAATACTTGGTTGAGACTCGCTCGATAGTTGATAATCGATAATGTCGACCAATATATCGACCAACTATCAATCAAATCTCTACCGAATATCAGCCAGCTATCAATCTGCCATTGACTGATTGTCGACAGGCTATGGACCAAGTGTCGACCGAGAATCAACCAAGTGTTGACCGAGTGTCGACCAACACATTGGTCAAGTATTGACCAACTCTCAACCGATATATCAATCCCTATGTGGGTCGAGAGTATCTACAGTAAACATGATCTGGAAAGACTTATAAGTAATGTCCCGGCTATACCTATAAATCTGGACCTCTCTGTCTAGTATTCATGGAAATTTGCAATTTACTTGGAAAGAAACTTCACAGTCATGCTCAGACAAAGTCAACAGTTTGTATCCTCCTTTTACCAAGGTCGTAATTGTGGTAATGCAAATTTCTCTCTGTGTTTATTCAGTGTCAAGTTAATCCTACATTCTGAAACCTTGAAATCCTAAGATCTGATTGTTAATTCTCCCCTCCTGCTGCTATTCATTTCCTTGCAAGTTGGTTAGTAGAATTTGGTGTTAGATCAAGGTGACAACTTCTACCTGATAAGTTTGAGTATTCTCATTACCTTCGCTCTGACGAAGGGCTAACGCTCGAAACATCAGCTTTTGTAATTGTTACGGTGGCCAATTTACCATTTCAACTTTGTTGATATATCCAAATTATTTCGTTACTCCCACTAACGCAGCCCCAAACAGTTTCTTTCAAAACTATCAGCCTTTATTCTCATTACCTGTTTGCTGATGATGTATGAATATTATAGGGAGAAGTTAAATGTTAATCACCACTAGGAGTTAGGGGGTGAGTACATGGTGAATTTCAGCCCAGGCTGAAATGTTTAACCTGGGTTCAGAAGGAAATCCTCTTGAGATAAAAGTGGCACTTTTGTGAAGAAGGTTTCAGCCCAGGCTGAAAATCCCAGCCTGGTTTCTGAAACTGAGCTAGAATTTTTTTGCCCAGGCATATGGCCATGCACAAGAAGGTTGTTTTTTAGGAAACAATATGGCTGCAATGAAGACAAGATTCCAGTGAAATAAAGGTGTTAAAATTAAGTATCTTAATCAATGCCATACTAATTTCAAAGTTAAAATGGAATTTAACAACAGTGACTTCATTGCAGACAAGGTAAAGCAGTATGAAGCTGTTCAGGAAGCTAGGGCTCTGATATACAAAGACAAAGAAAAGTATTGCACCCATTTTCATAATTTGGGTCCCTGGAGCCATTTTGATTTTTTGGTGAGTCTATGCACACAATTTCATATGTGAAGCTCAGGCTTATATTTCAGCCCGGTTTGAAATTTGTCATGTAATCACAACAATATTTTAGCTTGCCCAACGAGTTAAAAGCTCAACTCAGGCTGGAGTTCACCAAATAGGTAATCACAACCTTTAAGGATAAAATTTCATAATTTCTGAAAATGATGGTCTGAAAGGTAACAAGAGACCCTAGTTATTAAGTACTTTGGGATAAAGATTGATTTAGTTTAATTTTCACCATGACAGGAGATCATTTTAAAAGAATGCATGGCATTCAGGTATTACGATCCATTTTTATATTGACTGGCTACTTTAGAGGAGTAGCGTTCTCCTATGGAATTAATCCCCATGTGTATAAGGTTATTCAAGAATGGGCTGGCAAACAGAATTCTTTTTAGTTGTCTGTGGAATTGGGTAAAAAAAAAAAAAATTTTCCTTTCCTTAAGGTGTATGATTTTATAATTTAATTTGACCCAACATGTGGGTGTTGGGTCAAATTTAAAATACTTAGAATCCCGTACAGGCCTGATTTTTTCAGGTCTGATTTTCGCTATTGCATAAATAGCGCTCTCTACTGCGAGGATCGTGCATCATACATATGTGGGTGTGTGTGTGTGTTTTTGTTTGAATTTTAATTCTTTTCCAAAGATTAAGAGTTTCATGATTTGAGAGTACTTAATCACCAACTAGCTTTGCAGACAGGTTTATATAATTCCTAAAGAAAATTAGTTTGTTGATCACAAATTCTGCTGGTACATCTCAAGGGATTATGAGTCACTTTGGGAAGAGCAGTCTACCAAAAGTGATCTTTAGCTTTCTTTTCTATGCAACCCTTCAACTGATGGCTGGCTGGGTTGGACATTTCTGAGCTATTTTTCACAAGTTTGAAATTGAAATGTTGATGAATGGATCACATTCATGTGAAGTTTAACTTTCTGCTTGTAGATTACCATGGCAACTGGCCCAAGAAAAATAATTACCACCATGCCTACTTCCCCTCCAGGACCCTCCATCCCCCCTATAGTTCTAACAGCACCTTCAGGACCTGGTAAGTAACATGTCAATTTACAATTATAACAGCTGCAATCTATTAGAACATCAGATAGGTCTTCAGCCTGAACAGCAGAGTGTAAAACAGTGCAACTGTACTTCAAATGACATAACTGACTTACCGAGGGTAACTGATTTTAATTATTTAGTGATTAAGTCTAAACCACGAGTTCCCTACTAAATCTGGTCAGTAATTCTTCCTTCTACCTACCAGACCTTGCCAGGCATTTCCATGGGAATGAATCACTCTTGACTGAGCTGGTGTTCCTGTTTACTGAGTGCTGAAACTAAAGGCAAAGTTACACCTCTAGGAGTTCTGAATTAAGGTTTAAGCTTTTTCTGGCATTGCTTATTTGATTTCTATTTTTCCCCTTATTCTTGTTATTACTTCATGCAGCCAGTAGCTTTGATCTTAATGATAAGCAGAAGAGATGGGTTGTCATTGGAATCGCTTTAAATAGGCTTCTTCTACCGGTCCTGCGTGACTTTGCTGGCAAAGAACTTTCTAATCACTACACATCATTGAAGAGCTCCAGTGGAGTAGATACACAGGTTTATTCCACTCGCATGAAAAAAGATGGATTATTTGATTTAAACTATGGCAATATCAACAACAACTGGGGAAGGTTCAGGAGAAAGGAGCATTTATATGATTTCAAAGTGTTGTCTGCTGTAGATCTGGCCAAACTTTACCTCGAACCACACATGGCCAAGTTTACAGGTTACATTTGTGTTTTAAATTTTTACATAATTATATTGTTATAAACTTAAAAATTTACAGAGAAAGCTGAATTGATTTATTTGTTTTATTTATTATAACTTTTTACACATGAGACAGCCTTCTAATCTAACTGAAAATCAAAAGAAGAAAGAAAAAAGATCACTTTGGTAGATAAAACAGAATGAAAACAGGATGAAAATGTTCCTATGGCTAAAAAACAGATTTTTGATCACTGAAAATAAAATCCTCCCACCATTCTTATCGAAATTATCTCAAAAATCATTTTGTTTTTGTTTAGAATTATTGACATTATTTACTTGATGAATTGGGGCCCGAAACACTGAACTTCGTCAAGCTTCATTGAATTTCGTAAGATTTAATTTTTTAGCGAATAATTAACAGCCGCATTTTTTTTTTCTATGCAATTTTTCTTTCACAGGATTTGATAGCACATGTGACCTGTCAGCAGTTTTAGGAATGCTGGCAAATTCATCAGTGTTTAAAACTCCCACCAACATTCAAAATAATGCTAAAGATGTGCGCTCCAAAGTACGAAATGAGTGGGGACACTGCAACTTCGATCATTGGACTGACCTGGATTTCAATCACTGTTTCCAACTCATGGAAACATTGATTCGTTCATTGGGGCTTCCAACAACCAGTGAGAAGCAATTGCTTGGTGACCTTCAAGACTGGCACACTAGGGGTAAGTGTATTTACATTGGCGTGCTTCTGTTCAGTAACAGATCACAGATGGCTTCAAAATTCGGTGAGAACGATAAAGTGGCATATAGTACTCAACGTGTAGCCGAGTGTGGCACGAATGTTCTTAACACATTTTGACGTCCTCTCCGATGTATTACTGTACAAACTTGAGTCACCATGGAATCCATTTGTGTTATCTGATAAGAAAAAGTAGATCCTTGTTAATGGTGACGTCATCCATGCGTGTTTTTTTTTCTCCAATGCAAGTAAAAACCAATCAAAATGCGTGTAGGATTCAGTTTATCATATAATTCCCTTTACATTACAGTTGTCAGTTTCTTTAGCTCAGTACTCCTTCACTGGGGTGCAAATATGACCACTGACGGTACCCAATCACCACATCTAAGAGTAACTCACTGACGTCCATTCTCAACACGCCATCGGTCTTCTGTAGTCAAGTTGCTTACATCAATGATCAACTCGCTGACTTCTTCGGTCGACTTGCCGACGATAACTTTTGATGTTGGCGAGTTGACCGATGATGTAGGCGATTTGACGAAAGGTGAAGATGTGTTAAAACACGGCCGAGGTGATCGGCATTCTTAAGTCAGTAACGACCACCTTAGCGGAGGTCATCATCAGAGTCAATGGTCAGTTAAAACGGCGCCCGGTGTTTTTTTTTCTCGCTCGTGCTATTAAAAAATGAATGGACATACATCACAATAGTTCGCTTCCTTTTTTCAGTAACGTGTGGTAGTGTTCTCTCTCTTTTTTTAAGCAAGACAGATGAAACACTCAATCCTTTATCATTTAATTCAAGATTCCAAACGATTTTAGACGGTAATAAGATGTTCTTCACTTCTTTAATGGCCTATCTCCAAGATCAGAAACAAACAAAATTGGTCGAAAACCTCCAATTACAAATAAAGAACACTTATATGAGCGTTTGAACCTTTTTTTAAAAAGTAGTGCGTGTGTTTCCTGAGAGGTACTTCCCAGTGATTCATCTTTATCATAGTTTGCATGTCACTGAAAAGTGCTGCAACGATTGACATGGTACGAATGACACTCATTGCAATTGTTACTTACTTGAAAATGTTAGGCAAAGTTTCTCAAGATAAACATACTGTTTGTAGGTCCTTAACTTGACGCCATTTACTTTATAATAATTTGACATCTTCTAACTATTGGCAGGTTTGCAATTGTGCATGGGTTGCCCAGTGGACAAGGATTTGATGAAACTTGTCAGCCTTGAGGTAACCAACTTATCACAAAACTTAGAGGGCATTAAGAAGTCTAATGCTGAGGAAGCTGACAAGATAAGCGAGGCCTTGAAAGATGTCAAACATGAAATCAATATATTTGATCGGCGTATAACCGAACTTGAGACACGAGCAGAGAAAGAACTAAGGGCACAGTTAGAAAAGAACGAAGTCTTCTCCGAGGCAATTGGCGATATTTCGAACAGCGTAACAAAAGTAGAGAAACGACAAGATACAACTGAACAAAAAGTATCTCAGCTAGAAGAAAGGCATAATCAGCTAGAATCCACCGTAGAGACTTTAGATTGTCGACTTAAAAAGCTAGAGCAGGGTTATATGAAAGCCACAGCCAATGCCGAAATATTCCAACTGCCCCGTCGCAATAGTTGCTTTTGCGGTCGCGAAAGTGAGCTACAAACTATCGCAGAGCTATTGAACAATACTAAGAATGGTTGTTCTGAATCAGCAATTTGCGGTCTCGGGGGTGTTGGAAAAACATCTCTTGCTGTCGAGTTTCTCTGGCGACAGAAAGACAATAAGGAATATCCCGGTGGTATTTTTTGGATTTCTGGCGAAAATAACAAACTTTTTCAATTGTCTGTCAGCGAGATGGCACGTCAAGTTGGTACTTTTGATGACGAAGACTTTTCCAATTCGCTGTTAAGAACCTTGGACTGGCTGAGAGTGCGCAAGCAGCTGTGGTGTCTAGTGGTTGACAATCTGGATGAGTTAGAAATGTCCATGGATATGCGGAAGTTGCTGACTGGTCATTGGAAACAAGCTGCCCGTGGTCATATCATCATAACCACAAGAAGAGAAGCAAAGGAAATCGGAGAAGAAACGGGAATCAAAGAAAGCTCTTGTATTGAGTTGAAGTGCTTGACAGAGAAAGAAGGAGTACAGTTTTTACGAATACGAAGTGAGATAACCGGAGAAGATGATGATTTTCGTAAGCTATTCCAAGAACTTGGCGGACTACCTCTGGCTCTTGATCAAGCTGCAGCCTATCTTAGATGTGTCCCCAACTCGACTGTTAAAGAGTATATGATAAAATTTAAAGAGAAGAGATTGCTTCTTCTGGAGAAAAAGGAGGCTCGCCTTCTGGTGGAATATACACCCCGAGAGCGGTTGGCTGTAAAGACGACATGGCTGTTGAATTTTGATCACATAAGACGCATCTCAGAGGAGGATGACCTAGGAGAAATCCCTGTTCTTGTAATGCACATTTCTGCTTACCTTGGTCCCGAAGACATCCCTTTTGAAGTGATAAATGAAGAACTGAATAAAGTGGAAAATGCAGAAGCAGCAGGCGATGGGTGGGACTCCGGAGGTATTGTGTCGCTTCTCACCAGGTTTTCTCTTTTCCAAAGGTGTGGAACGAAGTCTTTTAGTGTACATCGTCTAGTACAAGAGGTTATCCGAAGTGAGATTGCGAAAGACAAAGCTGAGTTTCGCGTCCTTTCTTGTGCAGTATGTGCCCTCTACCGTGCACTTGTGGACACACGCTCGCCAGTGGAAGTTTGCAAAAGTTTCTCTGGGGATGCTGTTTTCAGCGAGGACAGTCCTCCTTCGTTACATCTTTGGGGTAGGCTGGCTTCCCATGCTACCTATCTGCAGGAGCATTTGCGCAGCTATTCCAAGAAACATGAAAATGACGCTGAACGCGTGCAAAGCTCATTGCTTTGCACTGGAGAAACTGTCCGAATTTTGAATGAAGCCGGGATATTTTTTAGCGCTTCTCACGAAAAAGTCAAAGCTCAGGAATTGCAAGAAATTAAACTTGAGCTACTGGTGCACCTTGAGAAATCAAACCCTGGCGATAATTTCAATTTACCAAATTACTTCATTGATGTACCTCTGAAAGAAAGAGAGTACAAAGTAATTTCTTGCTGTATGAGACGATCTCTTCCTGAGGAGGAAGCCGTTGCGGAAGAAGATTCTTCTCGAAAAAAAATGGAGGAAAAAGCCAACCAACTTAGAGAAGAAGGAAACGTTGCTGCAAAAAGAAAAGCGTTCAAAGAAGCTTTGGGTTTTTATACTAGAGCGATTAACTTGCCTTCCAGTGACTCTCGACTGTACTGTAACCGAGCTCTGTGCCATTTGAAACTTGGACAGCCAAGGAATGCACTGGATGATTGCCAAAAGTGTCTTTCTTTAGATCCTTATTACAGCAAGGCATTGCAAAGAAAAGCTTGGGCTTTGCGAGAACTTGTAGCAAGTGGACAGAATGAATTGAAAGAACAAGAGAAGGCTGCTTTGGCAATGGCTCTTCACTTTGATCCAAGTCTTCGCCATGACAAATTATTTTGTAAAACGTTTCTAGACTTTGAAGACGCACGAGTTAGGGAGATAACCAATGCAACGCAACTGGCGTTTGCTTTGGCCACTGCAGAGAAAAATGAGACCCTCTTATTGCAGGAAGGAAAGTATCATCTACCTTGCTTTGTCGTCACTTGTGATGTGCAGATAGTAGGCCTTGGAACCATATCTACCTCGTTGATTTGTACAAACAGATGCGAAGTGATTTCTTCCAGCTGTTACTTTGAGAATATATCATTTCCTAAAGGGAACAGTGCTTTTCTCTGCAGGGGTACGAAAGGAGCTATTCACGTTAATCGCTGTAAGATGTCTGGAGGGCAAGCAAGTTGTAAAGACTTCCCAGAATGTAACGGAGGTCCAGGATGCATAGCAAGATCAAAAGGAAGGGATGCTTGTGATCGGACTTACAAATTTGGAGAAGATGTCGTGTCTGGCTTTGCTGGCCGTCCTGGAATTCAGATTATTGAGCAAAGTGTTGCACTGATTGAAAATTGTATTATTCGCGACTGCGGAGGAGGAGGGGTTCTCGTGGAAGATACAGGTTCACAGCTGAGCATTAGACGATGTGAAGTCTACAATAACCACCAAAGCGGCTTAGAGGCAAGAGGAGGTGGAAGAATTTATGCTTCTGAAAACAGGATATTTAGCAATGGCTTTCATGGCATCCTGATTGGACCAAAAGCAGAAGACTGTTTCATAGATGATAATAAGATCTTTGAGAACGCAAGGGAGGGCATTCTCGCCACGGGCAATCAAGACAAAGTAGTCTTACAAGGGAATGATATTCATCACAACAGACCCTTCGGAATTTCATTGGATGACAATTCCGAAATTTTAATCCGGAACAACAAGATTTTTGAAAATGGATTCTGGGCCATTCTTGCAAAATCACGAACTTCCGTACACATTGAGGGAAATGTCATCGCGGCTAACAAATGCGGAGGGATTTTCATGGGAATCAATTACTCAGGAAAGGTTGTAATTAAATCAAATACTTTTCGAGACAATTATGGCCCTTGGCTGGAGTATCAAGACAAAGTTGAATCGCTGAATAGTTATAGAAAATTGTGGCAGAACCCTAAAGTTGCCGAATATTGTGGCATCCCTCGTGGAGAAGGAGAGTTTCATTCAAATCCTCCAATTCTCATTGGAAACGTGGAAGATAACAACAAAGAAGGGGAACACCACCCCAGAGAGGTCACTCAACGACCACAGAGTGGATGCACATTTTGTCGTCGTTCAGAAGATGAAGCGTGTCACTTGATGAAGTGCCCCAGTTGTCAAATTGCACTTTATTGTAGCGAGGAATGCCAGCGCAAACACAGACCCAAACACAAGGTACTGTGTTTTTCTCTCAGGAGCCGCTATTCTTTAACAGTCAAGATCATTCCGTACCAGGTCCTGCCAGGAAAGGTCCAGGAGAGAGAGTTTGGCAGTCACTTGATAGGTATCGGAGAGGGACCTAAGCTAAATCGTAAAAGTTGTGATAGGTTTATCATCAAGATTCAAACTAAAAATCTCAACAGCCACCCATTGCAGTTGTTGACTGTTTACGACAAGAGCCTGACAATAGATGGCAACATTGAAAGTCCGGAAATCTTTAATATCATTATGGAATGTGGAGTTCTTGGAGGCCTACACAAATTTACAAGTAAAAAAGTCTTCTTTTGGGCCATGTTTGCGGATGGAGGAGAAAAAATCACAGTTTTCCTAAATCAATTTGCCCCTTTTCAGCAGTGGTGAGGACTTCAGCGAATGACGTTTAGGGTGTTTGCTCAAGAACCTGGTAAAAACAAAAGTTGTGATGATTACGCAAAAGAAGTGGTTTAACCCGTAGGTGGATTTGTGCAATGACCACCTTCGTCTCACCAAGTCATCCTGACAAAAACACTTGATGTCATTTCCTCTCCGTCTCTCTACTCAATCATTGGGACATGGGTTTTCATTGGATGGGGGCGCCTAGCAACCCTGATAACCTACTCAGGAAGAAAAAAATAGACAGTGGCTACTATAACGTCGTAGGAGCGTGGAATTTTGTCATTTCTGAGCGTTTGATTGGTAGATGCTGCTGTAGTAAGATATCAACCAACCAAACTAGAGGAACAGACCTAGTATGCGAGGAGGCTATTTTGCGGCAGAATATTTCGAGGTAACAGGAGAGAATAACCTAGTAAATATTTTAGTGTAAGCAAACCGGTATGCCTTCAGAATAATTAGCTAGGGTGATGGTCAAGAAATAATCTTGCCATTATTTCTTGAGAAAACCAACAGTCACTTGGAGGTTAAGCCCAGAAACTGAACTTGTGTTGTCTTTAACGTCAATGCCAACAACCCTGATGCTGTCATGTCGGGAAGCCAATGACTATCGCAATTTACACATGAGGCAGTTTACAAAAGCACCAAAATTCGCAATTTACATAAGAGGTACTAAGAGATAATTTTTACTTGCCGTGACACTTAACTCGGCCAGTACAGTGTGCAGTCAGTCAGTTGTTTCAATAAGTCAAGACGGCCATTTTAATTAGTAATGTTAAATTTTAGTGTAAAGTCTTCTGAAGAGAAGTACCCCTTCATTATGGGTAGTTTATGAACAACATAAACAAAAACAGTACTAGTGAGTGTTTCCTTAAGTTTCATTGAAGGCGTCGATTCACCAAACTAAAAACTTTACAGTTGGATTGTGACACCGTACCGCGCAAACTTTAAGCAGAAATTGAATTTCATCAATTTATTCAATGGAATACGTAAAACATGATCAAAGAATACAAATACACAAAGATAAAGCTATTTTTTGTGCTTTTAAAAAGACTCTTGCAAAACAACTTGTTACAAACTCTTACGCAAACCTTCATGTCTTACATTTGAGCGGTACTGTAGATGAAAAACTATACATTTGCATCAGTTGAGCAACATTTCACCAGACACGTGCCTTTTCCTTTGACAAGCTTTTGTCTTAAAAAGATTCAAAATATGACTGTAGTCGATAGATAGATAGATAGATAGATAGATAGATAGATCGATAGATAGACGTTTATTTAAAAAAATACCATAATAGCAGCTGGAAGCTGAATTGCAAAGGTGTACAAATTATGTAATAGAACTATACAATAAAATCCAACCATAAAGGGAACTAATTTACATATACAACTATAATAAATGTTAGTTAAAATGTCTTGCGCTTGCTGGAATGAAAGTATCTCTGAACCGAAAACTCTAAATGGTCTGCGTCGTCGTAATTCCATAAGTTTATCTCGTTGATCGAAAGGCAGTAAGTGGTATAAACAATCCAAAGGATTGGAGACGATGTTGTTAAAGAATTTTAAGCAAAGGTCTTCTCTCCGATCCCTTAGGGTTTTCAGCCCTGCCATCTGAAGCACTTCTCTATAATGATTATCATAACTGTATATTTAACAATTATTCCACTCGCGTTTGTTGGATATGAGATGATAGATAGCCAACGAGGCGCGTAGCGCCTCGTTGGCTATAATCATCTCATATCCAACAAACGCGAGTGGAATAATTGTTTTATTAAAAACACTACATTCAATTATTAAATTTTATTAAATCTTTAGCTCCCTTTCAATTTTAAGCTTATGCGTACGCTTACCATATCGTAGTTTATGGTATATTGGCTCATATACCATAATGGCTAAGCCAATGAAAAGTCTTGAATTGCATTATCCAATGATCCAGTTTTTAATAAATATATATATATAATGCACGATCCTCGCAGTAGAGAGCGCTATTTATGCAACAGCGAAAATCAGACCTGAAAAAAATCAGGCCTGTACGGGATTCGAACCACTGGCCTCTGCGATACTAGTGCAGCGCTCTACAAATTGAGCTAACAAGCCAACTGAGAGCAGGCCGTTAAGTTGATTCGTAATAAACCCGTGATGGTAAATCAGATACGATGAATATATGAAGTTCATATATTTTTGAACTGCGGTTATAGATACGTATAATGCACGATCCTCGCAGTAGAGAGCGCTACTCATGCAATAGCGAAAATCAGACCTGAAAACAATCAGGCCTGTACGGGATTCGAACCACTGACCTCTGTGATACTAGTGCATAATTTTCAAGGCTCTCTTTTGGACACGCTCTAAACTTAAGCTCAAATAATTGGGGAGACTATAATGGTAGACCAAACATCCATAAAGTAAGACAGATTGAATACAAGCAACGTAAAAATTTGCTAATTCTGGTGATGGTGCCTTAGCTCGCTTTAACTGAGTTAAAGTAAAGGCGCTTGGCAGCCTTTCAATCGTCTCAGTAACGTGAGTGTTCCACTTGAGGTTGTCTTGAAAATACACACCTAGTAATTTCACGACACTAACGGTACTAACCTAAGAGCCATTAATTTCTATGAGATCGTAGGAAGTAAGGGAGCGCACAAAGGAAACTCTTAGCTCATTACATTATTTTGGGTGGAGTTGAAACGAGTTGAATGTTGACCAGGTAGCTACTTCGTTTATCATAGGCTGAGCATTGCTAGGACCACCCTTGCTTATGATTTCATACACTGTCGTATCATCTACATATTTTATACAATCTCTGGCTGATGGTACTTTCAAATCGTTCATATTAACCAAGAATAGCCACGGTCCCAATTTTGTTCCCTACGGTACTCCTGCTCGGACCGATCCCCACTCTGAGAGACAATCAAGTGCAAGTTTGACCCTTTGTTTCCTATCTTTAAGAAAGGCTATTATCCAATTAATGATGTAAGGGTTGATGTTGTAGGTCGCGAGTTTCGATAGCAAGAGGCTGTGATCTATCAGATTGAAGGCTTTTCTATAGTCCAATGCAAAGATCTGCACGGTATTCCCCGTTCCGTCTGTTGCTTGCGCCCAATTGTGCATCAGATTTATCAATGCGTGCGCGGTGGACGATCCTGGAATACACCCAAATTGATCGGGTCCCAGGCGTTTCAGAACTGCTGGTTTCACATGTTCATGGACGACGTAGCGCTCGGCAATTTTGGACAACGTTGGTGTTAATGGAATAGGTCTCAAGTCTTTCGCCGCATCCTCAACTATCTTTGTTTTGGGAAGAGGGGTGATGTTTGCACATTTCCAAACGTCCGGTAAAGTCCCTTGACTAATACAGGAATTGATGATACAACGAACGGGCTGAGCGAGCTCAGGAGCGAAGTCACGCAAGACCCACTGTGGGATATTATCGTGGGACATCTCAGCAAGCTTCAAGTTTCCCCACACCACTGAAACCATGTCAAATATAACCTAAACAAATCTTCAAGCTTAATGAAACAAATTGTCTTTAGTTTATGGGTTATAGGGGAGATTGATAGTTCTTTTATCGCATCTTTAAGAGTAAGGTACGTTATTGATCTGTTCGCAGTTGTCTTTGCTCATTTTATTTACCACACCAAATCTTACATTCATCCATTCTTGGCCACAGATGCTTGGAGAGCAGTGCAAGTAGCTTTGTGATTTTTCCAGTCTGCTGTTTGACACGGTCTAGAAAAATGAAAAGACCTTTGTGAGCCAATTATGTTACAGGATTCAACTAGTTCCATCTAAAACTTTTTATAACACAAGACTCAATGTCAAAAAATTCTCTTTTACATTTTCAAAACTGTTATAGAAACTTCAAGACTTGAGGTTGTAGAAAATTTTGTAACAAACTTGGCACGAAAAATAATTTTTCAAGTTTCTACTGGATCATTATTAACATGAAAGACACGAGGTTAGTTTATTGTTGGTCAAACAGCATTTCATGTTGATGAAAGTTGGAAACACTGATAATTTCTGACACATTATTCACTCACTTGCTGCAGTATTTTTGCTTTTTGCATCTGCCACAGGCTTTCAGTCCACTCTCCATAACTTTCTTGGTACACTTCATGTTTCCACACTGCACGGGTTTTTGAACATTGGCAAAAAGCTGGTAGCGTGGCGTAATCAAATCTTTCAATGGAAGATTAACAGGATCAAAGAAAGGAAGCCTCCTTTCCTCTGCCTCTTGCCCAAGTTCATAATACTTTACAAACTCTGCCCTGTTATTGGCAAGTTTTGCAAGATAATAACAAGCATTTGGGTAAAATTTAAAACACTTTGGTGCTTCATTTAGAAACTCCTTCAACCTTGTCACAGCAGTGTCTCTTAAATTCTCAACAGTCCATGATTCATACTTTGAAATTTCTCCATCATGTTTGCTTTGTTCAGTTGTTCTAGGAAGGTCTTGGCGAGGATTTTTTGTTTTAGATACTTCTTTAATTGTATACAACTTCATCAAGGAATGTCCTAGTCCCCTTTTGGCATCATAGTATGATGGGCAGCACTTGAGAGAGTTCTCAAATGCCTCAGCTGCTCGCTCAAAGTCTTCTGAAATGGTGTAAATAGCAGCCAAGTGGTAATACAAAACATGAAGCCAGCTGCTGTAGTTCTCATCGAATCGAAATGGTTTTTCACAGGGAGGGCTGTTAGGTTCTGCCTCTTGAATAAAATAAATTAAATTCTTTAGTGTTAATACACCCTGGATGGTTCCTTTCTCACGTAGGATATATGCAAGTAAAAGCCCTTCAAAGAAACAAGGATTTTTATGCAAATTTTCATTGCAAGTGTGAAGAATGTTGTGGGATAAAGACTTTATCTGAGGAAATGTTTGTAGTGTAGTATTCTCTGTCAAGTATCCATGAGCAATAAGCGTAATTCCCCTTCTATTAGTGAATTGACTTGTATTAAGAGTTTCAATGCCTTCTTCCACCAGTTTGAAAGCTTGAAGGTAAATTCTTGCAGTTGGGGACCCATTGAATTGTTGCAGCAATTCTTCTGAAAATGCAAATGGTTGTGAAATTGCTAATGGGTGTTTATTTGCATCAACACTCTGTCTCAATTTCTCATTCATGATACTAAATGATTGATGGATAGCATCTTCACTGATTTCTGAAGCACTGTGCTGTGTGTCTTCACTCAGATTGCACTGCTGAAGAAGCTAAAAAAAAGTAAGAAATAGAAGTTGCAATTTGGAATGTTACCTCTATTAGCAGTATTTTTTTGCATTAATTGGTTACAAAAATGATTATTTACAGAGTGGGTAATCAAGAACTGTAACATTAGCAAGTTCATACAGTCAAGCCTGTATTAGGTAGTGTTGTGACTGATCTGGCCAGCAAATAACAGAGGATTACGCTGGATTGAACCTCAAATGATAGCTTTATTCTGCCTACATGACTTGTGGTCCTTAACAACTACAGTCAGGTGTTACATGCACCACTGAGGGGGAGTCTGGGTCCTAATACACCACAGGTAGTTCTGTATTAACCCTTTCACTCCTATGAGTGACCAAGACAGAATTTCTCCTTACATTATTAATACAATATCAAGCAGACAAGTGATGAGAATAAAGAAAAATATCAATAATAGGATAACTAGTTGATCCAATACCAAATTCTCTGAACTAACGTCATAAGAATTGTATAGCAGACAGTAAGGAGAATTACTATTGAGATCTTGAGAGTGAAGGGGTTAAGTAGTCACCCCAAAATAAGCAGTCAGTTGCCAAAGTCCCAAAATTCTTTCCCCTTAAACACTAATTTTTATCCCTTTGAAGCCATCACCTCTGTAAGCAGTCGTGGTCACCCTCTAATGAGTCCCAGTTGCCTTTTTCTATTGTCTTCCACCTGTATTAAACATTCATATTTATACCCCAAAATCATTGCTACTAGTATCTTTAAGCAAGACTAGTGTTTTACTGTGGTGTGGTCAACTATGGAATAAAATGGCATTTTTAATAGTTTTTTAAAAATACCCCCACTCTGTATGTGGTACCTGCATTAAGTGGTTAACCTGTGCTAAGCGGTCACCCACCATTCCCTTGATACAGGTCCAACTGTATGTGCTCTCAAAATCATTTTTAGACTTTTCATTGTGTTTTTTGTTTTTACCATGCTGTTTTCTGATACTAGTAAATACCTGATCTTATACAATTTACAAGTACCTTCACAGTTCATAGGTTTTTTTCTTTTGTTTTCCAGAGTTCTTTTCATACAAGGCCCATCTTTAAACTTCCCTCTCCAGATGATATTTGTATCGTGTCTTTTTTTTAAGCATGTTGAATTAGAGTGATCAGATATAGAACAAAAAAAAAAAGCAAAACAACTAGGATAAACCAAAAACAAACATATTTTGAATTTTAAAACTCTTTACTCTCTCTTTTTATTTTTACCATTGTGGATTGTTGCTGATGCACACCATTAACTTTACAGAATCCTCTTTCCATCCTTCACCTTATCTCCCCCCTGTTACTTTTTGGTTCCACTGAGAGAGATGGGAGTGAAAGAAAAAAGGGACAACAGAATTGGCTATGACAAGACCACACATCCTGTCTCTACCAAGTCTTGTCCCATTCTCTTCCCACCCAAACCTCTGGCTTCATATCAGGTTACTCACCTGACCTGCCTTTGCATCACCATTAGCAGAAGCTTTTTCCAACCAACGCTTTGCCTTTCTCAGATCCTTTATTTGCTCGCAACTTCCAGTCATACATATCCATCCCAGTTCGCACTGTGCGTCTGTATCGCCTTGTTCAGCTGCTTTGGTTAGATAGTAAACAGCTTTCGTTGGTTGTGGTCGTCCCTCTGGGCAATCACCCTCACGATAGTACTTGTACAGAAGTCTCAGAGCCTCCGTTCTTGTTCCAAAGAGAGCGTCCTTTATTTTCCTGACTGTTCCAATATTAAGATCACGTACTGATGCCCTTTCACCAGCTGCTTTTTGGTACCATTCGAACGCTTCCTTAAGGTCTTTGTTCACTACTCCCTCAACCCCACATCGATACATTTCCGCTAAGCTGAGCTGCGATTTAGTGCAACCCATTTTCGCTGCTAGGTGATACATCTCGTACGCTTTACGCTGATGCTGAGTTGTACCTTTCAGATCAAGTAACTCGCCAAGTTTTCCACACACAGATGGTGAAAGATCGCCATTTTCTACAGCAGCATTGAGCCATCCTAGGGCTTTTTCAAAGTCCTTTTCCACGAAATCTTGTATACCTTCCGCATAGGCAAAACCAAGATCAGCTTGGGCAGAGGTATTTCCATTCTTGGCTTGAGTGATTAAGTATTCTACTGAATCATATTTCTCTTTATAACGTTTTCTTATATCGAAGTCACTTAAATTTAAAGGATCCACGATAGCCTGCATTGCTCTTGTCTTATTACGGTTGGTTGACGTTTCATGTTATTTCGGCCATGTTTGACTTGGAGTGGACGGTGGGGGAGAGGGTGAGGGAGGGCGAGTAGTCCCTTAAATTATTGTTATTACCCCGTTGGAACTCTGGGATAGATGTCGTATGAAAGGAAAATGGCGGCAAGCGAACTGGGCGGGTTATCTCAAAGTGGGTAAGTTTTGTTCCTTTCTACACAATGAACAATTTGTGACTGTTTATTGCAAGCTACAGAATCCCTTTATCCTTACAGCAGGGCTAAAATCGGTTTTGCTAGAAAGGGGAAATGAAAGAAAAAGTACGAAGTTTGCCATAGTGTTGTCGGATTTCTCAAACCTTTAGCGAAGATCACGAGATTAAATTACATTCTGGTGGCTAAGGCTGCCTGTCTTTTGTTTCTAAACATTTTTTAGAGTGTTTCTGCGCCAGAATAGGAAGATAACAACGACAATTTACAAAGTGATGCAGAAAATATATGTAATAATTCATCGATTTTATTCTGTCAGCTGAAGTAGAATCCAAGGTTTCTAAAGTAACTTAGTCATGGTAGAATGGTCTACAGATGACTGAAGTTTTGTTCACATGAATGTTATTTACGACTTCCTAAAGTTTTTACTATCTTAGGAGTTTTTCTTCAAGCTTAAAAGTACTAAGACTGAAACACAGTGATAAAGTTTATACTTCGGAATAGTTAACGCACTGTGCTACATAAATAATGCACGTCTTTCTTTTGCCACAAAGTGAAAATAAAATTACAACCCAGCAAGTATTTTGTCACATGTGTAGTGACAACAATGGATAAAACAATAAATATTGTATTCCCAACCTTGATAATTTACTTGATTGCCATTGATATAACAATAGAAATTTTTAAAAGGGAATAGAAATATCTATTGCTAACAAAGTTCTCAGTCCTCACTTTAAGTGTTGTGCTTGGGCCATATATGTAAGTGGGAAAAAAAGTGAGGTTCTGTAATTTAGAGTACAGACTGAGAAAACTGCATCAGTAACATATTTATTATACCTCTTGGTACCTTTTGACCCTTAAGAGTGACTAGCATCCAATTTCTCCACACAAAATCACTCTTGAATCAAACGCAAGGAAATCATCAGTTCATAAGGAAGCTCATGATTGATATACAAATTCTCCTTGTCAGCACCTAGGGAATGTATAGAGAACAGTATGGAGAATATGCATACTGATGTTAGGCTGTAAAGGGTTAAATGGAGAGGGAAGTGTTCAATTCAAACGAAATTTTGCATCTAGTGGGCTCTACAGTGAAATATTGCCCACTGAATTGACCAGTCATAGCACACATGCTAACTGAGAGATATAATTAAAAAAAAAAACTTCATTCATGTTCTTAAAAGAATCTCTGGTGAAGTAGAAGGTGCTAGGGCTAGGGTTAGAAGAATTAGGCATTAATTAATTTACAACTTGAATTAAAATTTGTGTTCCAATTTTCATTTATATTCTGGGAGATGCAGCAACCTTTGGACTTTTTCATCCTTTAGGAATGGAGTGGTCCTTGATTTACAGAAGTTTCAACTGACACCCATGGATACTGTTAATGCTGAACATTTGGAGCTCTTAATATTGTCATCCAATCCTGAGAGTGGTATTGACAAGAGTTGCAGTGAATCTGAGAATGTTTCCACTGCTGTTGAAGTGGAAACTGTGATGATAGCAGAAGAAGCTGGAATACTTGTTCCAGATGATAGTACTTCATTGGCTGAAACTGCTGAAGGAAGTAGCTCATATAAAGTTAACACTGTGGGCGACAAGCAGTTCAAATGTGAACAGTGTGACAAGATGTTCTCAGGAGCTTCCAGTCTAAGCCGACACATTAAAACCCACAGCAACATAAAGCCATTTAAATGTGATGAGTGTGATAAAGTTTTCTCCAGATTGTCAAGCTTGAAGAGACATCAAAACTCCCATGCCGCAGAGAAACCTTTTAAGTGTCAAGTATGCGGATCAAGTTTTATCCAGAACTCTGATCTGAAAATCCATGAAAGAACTCACACAGGTGAAAAACCATTTTCGTGTGATCGATGCGAGAAAGCATTTGGATGCAAGAAACGGCTCAGGGCTCACTACAGGATGCACACAGGAGAAAAACCCTACAAATGTCCACAATGTGAGAAGAGCTTTTCAATGAGGAAAAATGTGATTCAACATATTCGGATTCATACTGGAGAGAGACCCTACACTTGTGAAGTGTGTAAGAAAAACTTTCGTCACCAACACACACTCAAAAAGCATTTGCAACTTCACACAGTGAGACCAAATTTTACAAAATTAAGGTAAGCTTTTTTCCATGCATCCTTAAGTTCTACTATAGCACTTCTATCAGCTGAGCATTCTGGTTATTGAATTAATCGAACTTCACGAACTGTGCCATATATATGTTATTATATTTTGTCTATACATCAAATTTCATCTCTCAACTGAAATTTCCTGTTCATTGTAAAGAAAGGGAGGGAGTTGTGGTGACCTGGCACTGGTTGTTTGAAGGTTGGATTATGCTATCCACCAGATAATCTGTCCAGTGGATAGTGCAGTACGTTTTGCAGTCACTTATCCTCCAGGGCTGGGTTGTTCAAAGCTGGATTAAGATAACCCAGTGTTAGTGTGAAATTTGATTTCAGATCCGAAAGCTCTAAAAGAAAATTCAGTTTAATTCCACTTGTCTACAATTTGATGATTGAATGTCCTAGAAAGAATTAGAAAAACTATCCCAAAACGGCTTTTGATCAGAGAAATTTAGAAACCTAGATTAAAATTTAACCCTGGGTTAGTGCTAATCGACCTTTGAACAACTGGGCCCTGGGCTTGAAATTAATGGTAACCCATTAACCAATGGTTAGTAATTTTCGACCTTTGGTTACTAAAAATGTGTCCAACTAACCCGACATGGTTAGTAAAATTTTCTAACATATTTAAACATTGGTAGACCTCAGGACAAAGAGCACGTAGACCCGCCTCTCAGAGGAATACTTAGAATACTCAAGTTGTTTAATCAACTTGAACTCTTTTTAGAGAATGTGCTGTAGGTGTACTGTTCTTGACTAATCATGGTAAACGAGAACGAAATAAAATAGGTGCATAATTGTCAGCATTTTTAAGGTTACCATGTAATTTCAGCTTTCCTTTTATTTGTTGTAGATGTTATTATCAAAATGTTTAATATTTGAGATATCGTAACTTGTGAGCTTGGATACCAAACTTGATAACTCGGTTAGTAAAAAAGATGTCTACTAACCCGAAGGGTTAGTGATCCAAAAATTAAATTCGAGCCCTCCCTCTGAATGGCTTTATCTGCCCTTTATACAACTGGGCCCTGGTGTTTAATACACTGAATTATAGACTGTGAGTTACAGGTCCAAGCACTGCCCAGGTCCCTGTGTTTTGTCCCTATGCAAGATGCTTTCCTCTTACAGTGCCTCTCTTTACCCAAGGGTAGAAATGTGTATCACTGAATTGTAAAGAGTAACATGATAAAATGCTAGGGAGTCAACTGCCATAGACTAGCATTCCATCCTAAGGGTGTAAATGTGTGAATTTAGACTCAGGTCCTTGAAAATTTCTGAAAAGCCCTTGAAAATAAGTGCAGATGAATCAAAGTCAAGGTTTTCTGTTGTATCTGGTGTTGAAAGTGTAAGTTTCTAGCACAAATTGTGAAAATGAGTTTTCCTTTCAAATCCTGTGACCAATTATGATGTTTGACGCATGATTTATATATATTTTGTACTTTATAAAGACATGAGTGTGCTTCTATCTGTTACTTTTAACCATGAAGAGCAGTGTTTTTTATTTCTATTAGCTCCTATCTAATGCAAAAGACCTGTGAATTTGAGAGCCAAGTTCCTTGAAAATGACCTAAAAAGTCCTTGAATTGGGTCCTAAAAAGGTGCAAGAACCCTGCTCTTTATATTGTGGAGCACAGGATAAGCTGCGGCAGTTATGCCTCACTTGGGTTCAAAGAGACACTCAAGGAATGTGTTTATTTCTGAAACATAAAATCACTCTGGACAATCTCTGGCCCTCATGTTAACTTAAGTTATTGTAATCCATGACAAAACCTCACATTCACAAATTTAAATTTGGACCAAGACAGAACTGAACCACAACAGATATACTGATGTACACTGTATGAAATGATTGATTTGATGGCTCTCATTTCATGTTTGTTTATTTTTGGTTTAGTGATGAAGGGGGAGATGGACAGTCAGATGTAGCATGGCCTAGAAAGAAAAAAGGAACCAAGTCAGTGCCAAAGAACCCCAGTGTATTCAGGTAATGAAAAGAAAAGTTTGGGGTCCAACCTTGAATTCCCAGAAGTCAGCACTCCAAGCTGCAACCATTCTGGCTGGCTCTAGAAAAAATTATGGTTTCTATATTTTCAGCAATCATTGCTAGCCTTGGTTGAAAAAAATTTTTTTCGGCCACTGTATTGAAATTTTTGGTGGCTAAGTGGCCACTTTGAAAAACTTTGAGCTTGGAACAGCGGTGATTTACATGTGATATCTTACCATTACGCAAACTCATCGCATAGCAAACAGATGACCAGAAAGATAAACATATTAGTTGAAAGTGGAACTTACCGTATCTTCTCTGTCATGTGCATGTGTAACAGACAGAAGAATTGTGAGGTTTAAACCTGGGAATTTGTAGAATTTTCTTTTTGCAAGGAAGTAGTGAAATTTTTTAAGGTAGCCATTGTAAGCAGAGCTGTGCTCCTAAAAGGTTGGAGCAATCCATTTCCACCATATGCCCTTTATGGTAATTATCCACAGGTAGATAAATCTCACACCTGGAATATGTGTAACTGGAAAGCACAGAAATATGAAAGTTAAATCAATACATGTCCCATATACAGCTATATTGAAATGATGTAATTCTTTCAAACAGGAAGAAAGTTGACAAAAAGTCTGACGGTGTACCTGCTGTAAACAGGTAAGTACTCAATTTTATGTATTCAACTGTACCACAAGAATTCACCATGCTTTTTTTTTTTTAAATTTCTCCATGTAACTTTAATTTAGCATATTCAATAAAGTCTGTATTGGAGCCTACTGACCCCCACTCAGCTGGTGCTCACCCTGGTCTCACCCCACCCCCCCCCCCCATTGATGGGATGCTGGTCTATTGCAAGGCTACCCCCTAGCATTTCATAAAGCATCCCGGGCAATATGCTGTTATACATTTGTACTCCTGGGTGGCAAGAGGCACTGTGAGAGTGAAGTGTTTTGCCCAAGAACAAGACACATTGACCTGGCTACACCTTGAACTAGGACCTCTCAACGTGAAGTCCAGTGCACTGAGCATAAGGTCACTGCATCTCCCACCAGTATTCACAATAGTGCTGCATATGTCCCTTTCCATTTCATGCATGTAAAGCACAGCACATGTGAAGTGTTTTGGGTTGGTTATACAATGTACTTGTTGTTGTTTGTAGTGACAAAGGGGAGAAGAGTGAAGCATCAGATGCTATACAGGATACACAGAGTGTAACTAATGTGGTGGAACAGAGCACTGAGGCCCCAGACAGGTATTTGATTAAATTAATGATATTTAAAGGCAAGCAAAAACGAACAATAAAAACCGACGTTCTGGTGTCATCATGACACCGAAACGTCAGTTTTTATCGTTGGTTTTTGCTTGTCTTTGCATTTCCAATCTTTATTGATAATGATATTTATGACAATGAAAATGATAGTGATCAAAATGATGAAACAGCATTACTGTAAAGATCCTTTATTAACCATTTAACCTCTTTTAGTGACTAGCATCTAATTTCTCCTTATAATATCATCCCTCAATCAAACATTAAGGTCAGGAGAATCAAGGAAAGGATCACCAGTTGAAGAAGCTCTTGATTGTAAAACACATCCTCCTTGTGGGCATGTTAGGAAATGTAAATTATAGAGAACTGTATGGAGAATATGCATCCTGATGTTTGGTGGTAAACTGATAACAGTTTTTAAGAAAACAGGCGGGGCCAAACAATAAGGCAAAATCACAAGTTCGTGCACAAAAGGGCTGCTGGTAAACAACTGCATGATGAGTCTTATGTCAAAGTTTTAATCTTACATTTCTCTTCCAGAAATGAAGAGGCTCATTCCTCACAGAAGATTCAGAAATTTGTTGTAGAGACCCTGAATAGTGACCATTTGCTGTTGCTAACACTAGCAAACAGTGGAGTTCATGTAAGTAGTGGTACAGATGAACATCCACACTCAACTGCATGTGCTGAACCTGTACTAGGCACAACAGTCGAAGGAAATACAGTAAAGGCTAATGGCAGAGAGGAAGTTACAAATGATGAACACCTCATGACAAATTTGGCAGGCCCAAGTGAGGAACTCCCCGAAGAAACATTCATGAATGGTGATAAATTCAAATGTCCTCAATGTAATAAGTGTCTGTCAGGACCATCAAGTCTCAGTCGTCACATCAGAACACACAAAAATGAAAAGCCTTTCAAGTGCGATCAGTGTGATAAAGTGTTCTCCAGGCTGTCAAGCTTGAAGAGACATCAAAACTCCCATTCAGAGGAAAAACCCTTCAAATGTCAGGTGTGTGGGTCAAGTTTTATACAGAACTCTGATCTAAAAATCCATGAAAGAACTCACACAGGTGAAAAACCATTTCCTTGTGATCGATGTGAGAAAGCATTTGGATGTAAAAAACGTCTCAGGGCTCACTACAGAATGCACACAGGAGAAAAACCCTACAAATGTCCACAATGTGAGAAGAGCTTTTCAATGAGGAAAAATGTGATCCAACACATTCGAATTCATACCGGAGAGAGACCATACACATGTTGGGTGTGTAAAAAGAACTACCGTCACCAGCATACACTAAAGAAGCACATTCGAATGCATGCAGATAAAAATAAGAATCTGGACAATTGTATCCAGAAAATTAAAGGACAGCAGCTGAAAGGAAGTGTTGAGAAAGACAATGGGAGTAATGAGAGGCTGAGAGATGAAGCTGTTCTGTCAGAACTTAGTGAACAGACTGCACAGGTGGAAAATGGTCAGTCTGATGATTATGATGGAATGGACATTGATAAACAGTGCAGAGAGAACAATCCTCAGGAAGAGGCTGATCAGAGAAAACAAATGGAAAATTCTGAACAGTGTGAACAAAGTCAATATTCAGAAAAACCTGCCAAGACCCCAAAAGAAACAGAGCTTGGCAAACAACAGAATGGTGAGCAAAATGAACAGAAGAAAAGTGTAGAACTTAACAGTTGAACAAAACTACCTGAAAGTACTCAACAAGTGGATTGTATTATTCAAAACTTACAGGTAGTCAAAATGTTCATCAGTTAGAAAAAGCCCTGCAAAGAGATTTTTGGGAACATTCTAAATGCACAAAGGAAATTGAAGGGAGTGAGCAAACCTAAATTCTGTATCATGTCATGATAACAAATGGGGATTGAAAGAAAAGTAGGCAAACTGAAGAAGCTACAGTAATAGACATTGTGAACAAATAATATTGAGTGAAAGCACCATATTCAAACTGACTAAAACTGGTGACTGGCAAAAACGTTTTTAATCTTAATTGTTTTTAAAATGAACAACCAAAAGTTGAGGAAGGGATAGAATGCTTATGTCTCTAGTTACTTTAAAGTTGTTAAGTGTTAAAGTTTTTTGGCAAGGACAGGAGTCATTCGTGTTCTTTCTTTCGTGGAATTTCAGTTAAGAAATATGTTGGAGCAGTTTGACAGTCTTTCTTTTATGTGAGTTATAGTGCATTAGAATAATCATAAAAGAAACAATTTCGTAATTAGTTCCACCTGAGATTTGCTTTAAATATAAGAGGGCATGTACAAGATAAAGGCTAAGTCTGTTTAGGAGCCAAATGGCTCATCAGGCCGGGGCTTAACTCCGGTTTCTATAGCATGAGGCAACTAGGAGTATTTCTACTCCCCCATGGATGGGATGCTAGTCCATCACAAGGTTACCCCTCTGCATAAAATTTGCTGGTACCCATTTAAAAACCTGGATGAGGAGAGGGCACTGTAAGAGTAAAAGTGTCTTGCCTACGAACACAACACAATGTCCTTGGCCAGGGTTTGACGCCATATTGCTTGATCCAGAGTAGACTGCACTTACCATGATGCAACTGCACCTCCCCAATTTACATGAGATTATGTTAAATGGTCGCTTAATGAAAAGATACATGTATAGGTCTCATGAAAGATGAAATGTGTAACCCTGTTTAAAATTAACTGCCTTGGAAAGTGAAAAACATTAGGTCATCTAAAGAGGAAGAGTTTTGTGACAATAACTAACAAAAAGTTGTACTGTAAGTATGATTTAAGAGAGCTGTAGAATATTTTATTGCTGGTTGACAATTTATTAAATTTAAGCTACTAGTATAAGTCTTTTTTTTTTAACCAGTGAAGCTGTGGATTTGTATCATAACTGAAAAAAAGTTCTTAGTATATTGTATGTTGTATATTTGTTACTTAGTTATTTGGGTAAAACCTACATAGGATATTTTTTATTGTTTTTTTCATCATATTAACATAAAGACCTTGTTTCTTAACTTTGTGCAGGTTCCATCTTAACCTCTTTACTCCCACAATCTAAAAGTAAATTCTCTTTACTATCTGCCATACATTTCTTTTGATTTTGGCTTTGAGAATGTAGTGTCAAATCAACCAATATCTTGTTATTGACATTTCTTTTTTTTTTATTTGCCTTTCTGCTTAAAAAAGTATTTAAACAGTAAGAAAAAAGTTCTCTTGATCCCCCCTGGGAGTGAAAGAGCTAAGTTTCAGTTTATTGTGCCTTAAAACAAAAGTATAATTGGATGAAAACATTAACAGATAATCAATAGGTATTTTTGAAAGTTGTCAGATCCTCAGCTGGCAGGTTTGACATGTAAATAAAATCATGTTTATTAAAACATATATGTAATGCTGATTGAGGAGAAACAACCTGTGATTCTCTAGAAAGAGAAGAGAAGTTTGGTGCTTTTAATTGAGCAAGTTGCATTGACACCTAGAAGTGTTACACCTGTTATAAAACTTTAAACCACAAATAAAAGGAATGATTAATTACAAATGCAATTTGTTTGCTTGTTTATTTTTTGCTCCAATCTGATTGGCTTGCATTAACATAAGCAGTTTTTAGGGATGGTAGAGGAGGGGGGGTTAGTGGTCAGAGGATTTTGGTTGTGTCGTGATACAATTTAGTTGATCCTATCTTAAGGCTCTCCAATATGATCTTACAATCCCCCCCACCACATTGGAAGTTAATTGGCAAGTCCCCCCCTTTACGCTCAGTTAGCGATGGTAAACAAACCCGAAGTATACATATTTTAGGGGAAAGTGGCAAACGAATTTTGGTAACGTTATTCAGCTAGGAATTTAAGAAGATAATTCACAAACGAATACTAAGGTAACGCATTTTGGGAATTTCATTCAATTTGAGGATTACTGTTTTAGAAGTGCACTAGGTAACGCAGGGGACATATTTTGCAAAACAAACCGGTTGTGCTGTTTGGGATCCAATTCCATCTTACTATGGTTTGCAAAGCAACAACTGACTGAGAAAAGTGAGAGAAGAGTATAGTCGGCCGTTCCCCAAGTCCTTGGGGAGTGGCCAACTCAAACGGATCCTACTTTTCCTTCAATCGTGTCCACAAGTTGAACTGTCTTTCCTCCACGATAATTTCCCGTGATCAGTCACCTGCCTCACTTTTAGAAGGTATTTTCCTTATTTTCCTTTGATAAGAAGGATAAAGACAGCCTTGTAAACAGATTTATCGCACCCCTTTTCTAAGCTGGTGATTTTACTTCTTCGGTGGACCATGGATGAATTCATTTTGTGCAGCGGTAAAGAATTCAATGAGGTTATTTCTTTCCACTCTTGGTCCTTCATCTTGACTTGTACCCACATCTTCCCATGGCCAGTAATACCGTGTGTCGAGTGATGATCTGTGTATTTTTTAACAAAAATAAAGAAGATAGCAAAGATTTCAAGCCATTTCCAATTGCGTTACAGGCGCCTAAATAACCTGGCAATTTTATTCAGAGCGGCGCACGCGAGTAGCTTGTCAAACGCGTCTACAAGCTCGCGCAGGGACGCGCGAGAAGGGAGCTCCTTCGATCTTTCTCGCGCGACTTCCCGCCTACGTGCGAGTTAGTCACTAAAGCATCTCGCTACAATGCACCGATAGAAACTCAAAGCCAGCGCATGTCATCTACACTGAAAGTGGGAAAACGAGTATGACCAAGTATTACATCCGGTTTTAGTTTCGCATCTGATTGGTTGGAAAAGTTGCGTCTGCCTTTATCCAATCACACATTTCAAAGCAAAACCAAAATTAATTGGTAACAGACTTCTACGTAATAAACATAGCGGAGGCTGTCTATGCTTACCAGACGTGATTTACGCTTAGTAAACTGGAGAGAGCTCTCACAACTGAAGTTCACTTACTTGAAAGAAGCCACCGAATCTCTAGGACTTTCAAACGTGGACTCATGAGTGTCTTTGTTGTAAAAATATAACCTCTTAGCCGAGCGGCTGTGAGCATAAGTCCACGGTTCTGTAAGGAAAACAAAATCAATAGTACACGTGTTTAATAGTGGAGGCGGGGCTCAGTACCTACTTTTCGTGCCCCTCACTCCCAGAGTTTCGTGCTGTACGATAACATCAATTTTTTTCGCTATTTTTTTTTTCCTGACTCACGCGACGGACTTCGCCGAAAAGGAGGGACTGCTTGTAGTCTAGAGTAATTCCATGAAGAAAAACTCTTGGGGGGGGGGAAGTGGAGTTTTCCAAAAGCACTGTGGTTCAGTGGCGGAAGTGGAGGTTGTGATCGAAATTTATTTTTAAGGCCGCGGAAGTGAACTTTGCAACACATGTAGAGCTCGAGGCGGAAATGGGCCTTTATGGTGGCTGGGATGGAATAAGATTGGAACAGAATGACAATCATATACCTTGAATACGTTTAATGAAAAAAATTCCTTTAGGGACAAGATGTCTTCCATCTTCCAGCAAAAAGCACTCCCTCGGTTCTCTCCCCATTCCTTTGACAACTTTCATCTCGATCCTGAATTTAAAAGCAAAAATAAAAAAACAAAAAAAGACAAAAAAAACCACGCAGGTTTCTCGACTGTATGCAGTTTCTTAACGCGAGGAACGCGATCGTCTCGAGTTCGACTCGCGAGCCAGCGAACTGAGAGGAAGAGGTGGAAATGGTCAGTGTCTCGGTACAAGACGTCACCAAACACCAAGAACATGACCTAACAAAAACAGGGAGGGGAGGGGAGGGGAGGGGAGGGGGAGGAAAACAAATAGCAACAACCCAGCAACCCCACCATGATGAAACTGAGGCGGGAGGTGAAAGTTAGTTCAACTCAACAATTCGTCCTTTAAGGGTAAGTCTCAGCAGAAAACATTTTAAAATCGAGTACATAATGCCTCTTTCAGAGGTTTCCCTCCGATTCTAAACTTTTTGTCATTCCGCGCATAAGGTGGTGAGAGTTTTTTCATCAAAATGTGCTAAGAAACTTACTTTGAGAATATTTCTTTCAGCGAACTACTGTCAAGACGGAAAACTTGTTTGAGCCTGAAAAGCAAAATTAAGTGTTCAATCAGTAAATTCCTCGTGTTTTACAGCTGATGAAGATAATCACACTGCCGTTCATTGATTTTCGGTCTCTTAGTTGGCGAGTGGAATACGATCTTTGAGTCATCTTCAAATATCATTTCATGATCTCCGTTGCCTGTTAATATGTCAATCAAATGTTTACCTCAGAGGAACCATCGCTGGGCATGTTGGTTTGGTGACAGCTTTTATAAGTAAGCCTGCCATAGCCATTCTACAAACCAATGCAAACAATAGGACATCAACAAACTCACCAATCGTCATTACATATTACCCAGCAACCCTAAAAAAAAATACGCCATGTAATGCGAGTAACGCACATGCTTGCGTGAATTCTCACTCACGAATAAATCACAAAAAACCAAAAGGCAAAGTTTGACCAAAATTCAGTGTACCTCTCATGGTAGTGTTTACTTCGTACATCTTTGCCCCCAAGAATAACAGCATCCACAATATGAACTGCTGCAGATCTTCTCTGTCCTTTGCCCTAAAAACAAGAGATAAAAACAGCCACATCTGATTCTATGCTCAAATGCCTCTGTTAAAATGTACCTTCCCACACTCTCTCTAATCCCTAACTTGTCACGCAATACCTATCTTGAGCAAAGTAGACTTCGTGTCACAACAGAACAATTAAATATTGCTCTTTATTATCCAACTGTGCTTCGCAGAGTACAAATAACGCGCGAGACGAGTACAAATATCACGCGATATTTGTACTCCAGAAATATCCGCGAAATTCGCCCGCACTGAAATAACAATTTGGCGTGTTGGGTAATAAATCTCTCATTGGACGTTTAGTTGTGTAGTGTCGCCGAGTAAATTTACTCGTTATTTGTATTTTGCTCGTCAAAATACGGCACAACTCGTAAAAATACTAAGCGATACTATACAACAAAACGTCTACTAAGATATAATTATTGACCCGAAAATAAAAATAATGAGTACTAAAACAACCTACTCGATGTGCACATTTTTCATGAGATTTCTTTGCCAGAACTTACTTCTCCGCGAAGCTCCTGAACTACTTCCACCTCAATCAGACTATCCCGAGGAAGTTCGAGCTGAAAATTTTCCAACTTGTGCCACCTGATTGAGCTACTAAAGTTTGGTTTGCCATCCCATTTGTAGATGTTACCTCGCTAAAACCAAACAAAAGTCATTAGTATGAGAAAAATGATCACAGAAACTTTGAGAATTTCTGGTCATAATGAGAAAAACTGAGAACAAAAAGTAGTTTGGAGTTTTTTCTGTCGTCAGAATGGACATGAACCCTGCTACTACCATGATCCGAATACTAATTCTCCTTTCAAGTTGCTATAAATTTCCTTGCAAATAAATCAAGACAATTAAGTGTTAGGTTATGATCACAATCCCTGCTCTAATCTCCTGTTTGCTGGATAACTAGCTGAAGTCGCGAACAAGAACATTTCGATCACTTTTGAAGAAGTAATCCTCCTTCTTCATAAGCCTTTTTATATCTACCAGATTTCTTATATACTCTCGACCGTGTTTCATCGCGATCTCCTAAAAAATCATCCTTTAAACGTCATATCTTAGGCTCGTTTTTCAATGGTTAAAAATCGGAGGGAAGATATTTTCCTTCTTAAATTACTAATGTAGTAATGTATAAATATTTTCAAAAAAAAAGGAAATTTTTAAGTGAATAGGTGAGGAAATAACTAAGTGGCCCCTTTGCAAATAAACTGTAAAAAAAGACATAGTCAATTTGACTACTAGTGACACGCCTTACGTGACAAAGGTCGATGGCGAGTGAGTGCGTGACATTCCGCACGTGACACTTACCCCGAGGCCCATAAGAAAGAACCTTCCCCCTCCAGACACGAAACACTTGTAATTGTACAGACATTTGAGGTTTTGGATGTTCCGGGAAGTTAACAATGTAGCTTCAGAGTCAAAGCAATGATCATCGTCAATTCCCTGAAAAAGGAGGAACAGATCAAAATCATTGCTTCATGTAAAACTAATTTAGTGCATGGTGTAAAAAATTGAACAAGATTAATCAACAAATCCTCGAAGATAAAATAATTTAAATACCTTCCAAAGCTCGTCAAATTTAATATCAGGATCTGGCATCCTTTGAGCTGCGCGAGCCTGCTCTGGAATCTGAAATAGAAAAACCTATACGTTATTTACCGGGAGGGAGGTCCGTATGGGAGATGGGAGACTGGAGAGACGGGAAACAAGTCTGGAGTCGGGATGCGGGATGTGAGGTGGGGGAATCGGGATAAGAGATCGCTCAGGGTTAGGGTTATAGTTTTGTTGCTTTGTTTAAGTTTAGTTTGAAATTTTTTGTTTATAGAGCAAACAAAACAAAACATTTTCTAAACGTTTTTAAAAGTCATTTCACCGTGACTTTGTAAGGGTACAAGAGTATGAGATTTTGAGAACTGAAATGGAGTACATTATAGAAAAGGTCAAGGAATCTGACAAGACACTTTGAAGTGCATCTTCAAAAAAAAAAAAAACCATACAGATGGACAATGACTGCTTCATGAGCCGACTTGAAGTCATTTTCCGGGGTTACCAAGGGAGTTGAAGCAAGATTGCTGCAGTAAACAAGCTCCCTAACCTTCCACTGCTCTAAACACCTTTTCTTAACAACTCCTTGATCGTAAGGACCCATCAATGTTCTAAAAAGCAAATTAAAATCAGTTATTGAAACAAGGAACGATTGATTACCCACAATCGTAGTGCAAGAATTTGGACTCACCCAGAATAGGAAAAAACCCACAAGTCTGATGGGAGGGTGAGGGGTGGGGGTAAGGGAGTGAGGAGTGGGGATAAGAGGGGTGGGGGGGTGAGGGGGTCCAGCAGAACCCAAAGTAACCCCCCTGTGAAATCAAGCGGATATCCCTGATAATTGCAAGTTTGTACACAAGTGTGGGAATAAGTCGGTTGTTTTTAAAAACTTGTGAATTGTGATTTGTTAGTGAAATTTAAATTTTATGCTACTGGAGGCAATCTCAACAGGGACTCGTAGCTCATATGTGAGTTTTTTTCTTTTTCTAAGACTTAATAACGTCCATTATTATCCAACTACACTCAGACGAGTACAAATAACGCCATAGACGAGTACAAATATCACGCGGTATTTGTACACGTCTATTGTAAAGTACCGGTTAAACAGGTTTTCTCGCAACACGCAAGCGAAGAATTGGATTGTAGTTACGAAAAAAAAAAAAAAAAATGGCGGACAATTTGAATCATATTCCCGACGACGAAGAGTCAGAATGGCTGGTAAATATAGATCCAAGTTTATTAGATGAATCGAAAAAAGAAAAACAGCTTGACGACCAGAAAACTTCTTCATTTAATGAAGAAAATAGAAACAGCAACACAACGCGCCAATTCCGTTCCGCTTCGCATACTTCTTCTGTCACGCACTCCTCGTAAATAAATATCTCGAAATTCGCCCGCACTGACATAACAGTTTGGCGTGTTGAATAATAAATAACTTATTAGACGTTTTGTTCTGCAGTATCGCTGAGTATCTTTCCTCATTATTTGTATTTTGACTCGCCCTGCGGACTCGTCAAAATACGGCACAACTCGTAAAAATACTCAGCGATACTACACAACAAAACGTCTAATAAGGTATATTTATTATCCAACTACACCTTGACGAGTACAAATAACGCCATAGACGAGTACAAATAACGCCATAGACGAGTACAAATAACGCCATAGACGAGTACAAATATCACGCGGTATTTGTACTCGTGTATTGTAGTACCGGTTAAACAGGTTTTCTCGCATCGCGCAAGCGAAGAATTGGATTGTAGTTACGAAAAAAAAACCAAATGGCCGACAATTTGAATCATATTTCCGACGACGAAGAGTCAGAATGGCTGGCAAATATAGATCCAAATTCATTAGATGAATCGAACGAAGAAAAACAGCTTGACGACCAGAAAATTTCTTCATTTAATGAAGAAAGTAGAAACAGCAGCACAACAACGCGCCAATTCCGTTCCGCTTCGCATACTTCTGTCACGCACTCCTCGTAAATAAACATTCGCGAAATTCGCCCGCACTGAAATAACAGTTTGGCGTGTTGGATAATAAATAACTTATTAGACGTTTTGTTGTGTAGTATCGCTGAGTATTTTTACTCGTTATTTGTATTTTGACTCGCCCTACGGGCTCGTCAAAATACGGCACAACTCGTAAAAATACTCAGCGATACCACACAACAAAACGTCTAATAAGATAAATTTATTATCCAACTACACTTTGTAGAGTACAAATAACGCCATAGACGAGTACAAATATCACGCAGTATTTGTACTCTAGAGTACCGGTTAAACAGGTTTTCTCGCATCGCGCAAGTGAAAAATTGAATTGTAGTTACGAAAAAAAATGGCGGACAATTTGAATCATATTTCCGACGACGAAGAGTCAGAATGGCTGGCAAATATACATCCAAGTTTATTAGATGAATCGAACGAAGAAAAAACAAGACGACCTAGAAATTTCTTCATTTATTGAAGAAAATAGAAACAGCAACACGATAACGCGCCAATTCCGTTCCGCTTCACATACTTCTGTCACGCACTCCCCGTAAATAAATATCCGCGAAATTCGCCCACACTGAAATAACAGTTTGGCGTGTTGGATAATAAATAACTTAGGCCCTGTTTACAAGCAAGGAGGGTAACCCTTGTGCTAGGGTTACCCTAGCAGGCGGGTCAAGGATAGCCCAGGTTTACAAGCAAAATTTCACAGGTAGGGTTACCCTACCACCCGGGACAACTTACCTACGCTTGGTAACCGCACGCATTGTTATCAATGTTCAAAGGGTCTGGAAAGAAGTAAAAAGTTGTCCCGGGTAGGCGAGTTATCCCCAGCAGAGCGTTTACAAGGCAGCTAGGGTTACCCTGGCGCTAGGGTAACCCTAGCGCTCAGCTAGGGTTACCCTAGTGCTAGGGTAACCCTAGCTGCCTTGTAAACACGTCGATGAAAAAAAGAAGAAATGTGGCAGCGTTAGGGTAACCCTCCCGCTAGGGTAACCCTAGCACTAGAGTAACCCTACCTGCTTGTAAACAGGGCCTTATTAGGCGTTTTGTTGTGTAGTATCGCTGAGTATTTTTACTCGTTATTTGTATTTTGACTCGCCCTACGGGCTCGTCAAAATACGGCACAACTTGTAAAAATACTCAGCGATACTACACAACAGAACGTCTAACAAGATATATGTACTATTACGAGGTCAATAAAATCAAACGTTCGTAACTTACGTGTCCTGTACATAAGCTCTTAATTTCTTCAGTGAGTTAGCTTGTATCCTCCCAATCCTGAAACAAATTAGAGAGTAGAACTGGAAGCTTTTGTCTCGTTTTCCAATCAGTTAATGTCACAGTGCTGCGTTCATGTTATCATTGAAATGTCAAAGTTGATAGCTAATTACAAATACCTTTCATTTGATTCAATCATATATGACGAGAACTCTTCATGTTCCTTCAGAATATGCAACGGGACAATCTGACAAACCAAATAACACCCTAACGTCATTTGATGTTCATTTCTTTTTTCAGCATGAGTTGTTAACACTTAAAATAGTTTTATCTCCCACTAGATAAGGCTTTCTTGGGTGAGTTTAGTGGACCATACTCTACTACACGACCTGCAAAAACTTATAGCTTTTCTCATTGCCAAAATGTTTTTTTTATTCATAGCCAATTGCTCTCAACTTGCTTGAGAAAAAAAAAAGTAAAAATTTTCTTTTTTCTTTAACTGTGCGTGTTAACAACTGATGTAAAAGGTGATATCTAATTTATTTGTTCTCCTTTCAACGTGCGTCTGTCACTTGAAGCTGCCTCGCGCAATCAAAAATCGTCTCCCGAAATAGTCAGGAACACAATATAAATACCGTATTCCCCCGAATAACCGCCCAGGCGCTTATTTCAAATTGTGGCTGAAAGGAGAGATGCTTAATGGAAGGAGGAAAAACTTTTAACCTGTACTAATTTCCGCTCTAGTTGAAGCATGTAAGTTTAAAATAAAATGGCACTAAAAAGGGAGGAGAGGGGCCGAGGGCACTTACTCAAGAGGAGTGCTTGTTTGGAAATACAGTGTCATAAATATCTTTCAACTTTCAACTTTACTTTATTTAGCACTCAAGTTTTAGTTACAACATTAACATAAAAAAAAAAAAAAACAGGAAAGGATACATATGTAAAAAGTTAAAGGCAACAGTGTTCCATAGTTCGTGCACGGAAGCAAAGAAAACCGCCAGGTTATCGAGTTAGCCTCCATCTCTTTTGGATTCACATAGAAGAAACTGGGAGTAGAGGGACGGATTACAAAATTAAAAGCTGGAAGAATTGTGGAAGACTTATCTCGCGGTAACTCTCGTGTTTTTTGTTCCTACAGAAAGTTGATAACCTCTCGCACGTTTGTAAAAGCTACATACTTCTTTTAAAAATAACATTTAACCTTTTAACTCCCAAGATCTGATTGTTAACTCTCCCCTCTAGCTGCTAGACATTTCCTTGTAAAATGGTCATGAGAATTTGGTGTTAGCTCAGGATAACAACTTCTGCCTGATAAGTTTGAGTATTCTTATTACTTGTTTGTTGGATAATGTATGGATATTATAAGGAGAAGTTAAACGTTAATCACTTCTGGGAGTGTAAGGGTAAAGTGTACATGCAGCAAACCTCATTGACGTCTTCCACGGCTCCAGCCTTTAATTTGTTGATCCTGACATTCACATTGAACATGTGCTCATGGACAGCCTCACTGTTTCCACGAAGTCCTTTGCACACTAGATATCTACATGAAGCAAATATCAAATTATCCATTTAAATCAGCTCAAAAGATCCAATTCGTTTGAGAGTTTCACAACTGATTGTCGCAGAGTTTTTTAAGGAAGGTTCTAAGAAGTT
Organism: Stylophora pistillata; assembly: GCF_964205215.1. Lineage (NCBI taxonomy): Eukaryota > Metazoa > Cnidaria > Anthozoa > Scleractinia > Pocilloporidae > Stylophora > Stylophora pistillata. The sequence goes on from NC_142532.1 coordinate 21,694,337, forward strand.
AGAGTCTCATTGAATAACTTCCCCCTTTGTCCATTGTTTCCAGATTGAATTTGTGTCAGAAAACCAGAACACTTCGGAGTACGACCCTTAAGAACAAGGACAGCTACGAGCAAAAGTAACAAACTCAATCTACATGAAATGCCTGCAAAGCACAAACAAAATCAATGATTGGGAAATTTCAGAGGAAAAAAATTCATGCGCTTCC